>NC_077227.1:581537775-581666194 GCF_027887165.1 Monodelphis domestica | reverse complement strand
TTTTAGGGAGACAGAACTATATACTTGCTAAAATTTTACGAAGCTTCCTGACTGGCTGAGACAGAGTCTAGGATTAAAAAACAAGACCGATTAGCTCAGCCCAGGCAACTCAAGTAAGCACCTTCCAATTTAGGCTTGAGTATGCTCTGAAGGGAAGAATCCATTCTTCTCTGAGGTCAAAGCTAAATTGGAAATTATTTCTAGCCTAAGGGGAATGAAGATGGCTAATCCACCCTTTGTGACCCAAGGGGCCATAGTACACCAATGCTGTCCATGGGCTTTTCATGGCCAAGATACTGGGGTGCTTTGCCATTTCTTTTAGAGTGGGTCAAAGCAAACTGAAGTTAAGAGATGCCCAGGGTCATAAAGTGTCTGAGGCTGGATATGAACTCAGGTCTTCCTGATCCCTGATTCCTGATTCCAGGTCCAGTACTCTATCCATTGAGCCACCCAGCTACCTCCTCAGGGTAAGAAATTCTAGCATATTTAAAGTACTTTGGAGCCATTTAATCTGGACTACCTAGTAGATTTCTTATATACTATACTGTTTAAGGGTCCATGATTCCATCTGTGTAAAGAAAAACTCTAACTGCAAATGGTGCCCTTCGATGATTTAGTAGATGGTATTAGAGAGACTATAAGGTTGAGAAATGCATTTCTCTGCTTTCAGCCTGGTGAAGAGCCTTTTTAGAACTGGCAAATCTAGGACAACAGATATACAGTCAATTTCTGAGCTTCTAATTACTTTACTCTGGTATACTATTTACGAATTTGTGTATATGCTTTTTCCTTAGAGAGAAAGACTAGAAAACATACTCTCGTGGTATTGAATGTGTGGAGAAGGAGGGGAATGGATGCTGAGAATAGGTTTCTGGAGCTGAGTAGAGCAGCAGCAGAAGAATGGGGTGGGTAATTAGGGTTCTGGTGTGGGCGACCACTAAATTCAGAGGGAAAGAAGCTGGTTTCATGGGCTTGCAAGGTCCAGAGGCCTCAGGGCTTTGAATAGGGGCTCAGGTTATCAGGGAGTACAGGACGAAGGAGCCCCATGGCATTGATCAGAATTGTGGCCCTTTAGAGTGTTGGTGTCCAGGGAAGCCAACTTCCAGTCACAGAGGACCAAAGCCCAGGGCTGTATGCTGGCTTCCTTTGCATTGCCTTCATACTCTGAAACTGGTCTCTATTTTTTAGCCCTCATTCACCAGAAAGATCACTGCCCCCACCTCAAGGCCAGAGGAGAAAGAGAAACACAGAAGGCATTGAAGAGGCCTGTATGGAGGGAGAGAGAGTTTGGTGATTGGATCATTTCCCAGGGAGCTGGACATGAGCTGTGACCCCAGTAAAGGACATGTGGTCCCAGCATGTGCTCTGACCCTTTTCTGTGGGAAGCAGGTCAGTGTTCCCCCTACCCCCATTCCCAACCCCCTGCCCTATTCCATACATTTAGAAATATCAGCCTGAAAACACTTTTGGATGCTTAAAAAGGTTTTTCATACTTAAAAAGGTGGGAATCTATTGGACGAGACGACTAGAAAGGTCCCTTCCAGCTTAATTCAGTTCCAAAATGAGCCCTTTTTACTTAAAATGTCTACAAGGATAAAAAATGACACCATCCTTCGAGGAATATTAATATATCATGTCAGGTTGACAAAACTGATATAAGGCACTGAATCCCTAATATTAGGGTCACTCCACTGGGTGATGCCTTAACATGGGGCAGTGGTGAAAGGAATCATTCTGTCCAGAAGACCTCCATTAAAAACGCCACTGACCGAGCGAAAGGAGCAGAACCAGGAAACATTATACACAGAGACTGATACATTGTGGTACAATCGAAGGTGATGGACTTCTCCATTAGTATCAATGCAATTTCCCTGAACAATCTGCAGGGATCTAAAAAAAAATACTACCCACAAGCAGAGGATAAACTGTGGGAGCAAAAACACCGATGAAAAACAACTGCTTGACTACAGGGTTGGAGGAAATAAGACTGAGGAGACTCTAAATGAACACTATAATGCAAATTCCAACAACAGGGAAATGGGTTCGAGTCAAGAACACATGTGATAACCAGTGGAATCATGCGTCGGCTATGGGAGAGGGAAAGGCGGGGGGGGGGGGGGGGGGGGGGGGGAGGAAAAGAAAACGATCTTTGTTTCCAATGAACAATGTATGAAAACGACCAAATAAAATAATATTTAAATTTAAAAAAAAAACGCCACTGACCAAGTGCCTGGGTTCCTTGGTTAGTTGAGGGAAGAACTCCCTTTCCACATTCTAGCTCAAGTCCCCAGTATCAGGAAGCTTCCACTCCCCAGTATCAGGAAGCTCTTTCACTCTCCTGATCAAGACCTTTTCTCAGCAACTGGACGTTGCCTAGCAGAAGAGGACCAGATTGAGAGTAAAAAAAGCCTTGGTTCTGCCACTTTAATCTGGGTGACCTAGAGCAAATCACTTCCCCTCTGTCTCTCTCTGGGCTGGTTTCCCATAGGTAAGGACTGAACTTTTTTGTATAAACCAGAAAAAGGATGCTAATGGTGAGGATTTCAGGTAGAATCTTAACCTCAGTGTTTTCCTCTGACATTTTTTCAACACTTTAAAGTTGACAAACTTCTTTACATGGATTATCTCCTCTGACTCTTGCAAAAACCCTAGGAGGCACGATCTGGTGGTATTATTATCACTGCTTTGCAAATGAGAAAACTGAGGATCAGAGAGATTAGTGATGTGCCCCAGAGTCACCCAGCTATTAAGTGCCCAGAGGAAAGATTTGAATTCTGATCTTTCTGATGCTAAGTCCTGTACTCTGCCTACACTAGGTTGCCTCCTCTGCAAAATGGAGAAAATAATAGCTTAGATTTATATAGCTTTCCATAAAGTGGCAGTTGTTTAGTTGTGCCCAGCTCTTTATGATCCCATTTGGGATTTTCGTGGCAAAGATACTGGAGTGTTTGCCATTTCCTTCTTCAGCTCCTTTTACAGATGAGGAAACTAAAGTAAACAGGGATAAGTGACTTGCCCAGGGTCACAGAGCTAAGAAGTATCTGAGACCAGATTTGACTCTAGACTCCGTGCTCTATTCTGTGAGCCCTCAAGTTGGGTCTCCCCTATAAAGTAGTTAATGCAAGTATTATTGTCCCTATTTACAGATGAGGGGATTGAGATATGAGTGACTCCCCAAAAGTACACTATTTACCCGTATCAGGTTGTTGTAAACCCCAAATCCCCCTCTATGAATGTGATTATTATTTTCTTATAGGCAAGTGAATTGAAGCCAAAAAAGGGGAAATGACTTGCAGGGTACGTGAACGCCGGACAGAACCAGGATCAGAATAATGGGCCACCTGTAGGGGGACATGTCCAAATAGGAGGGAGAAAGGCACTCAAGACTTCATTTTCTTCCCAAATTTTTAATGGGTGTGGCATCCCTTGCTGGGTTCTTGGATCTAGTAATGGTGACCACATTTTCAGAACCCTCAAAAAAAAAAAAAACCTGACAATGGATATTCTTTTCAAAGTACTTCCTGAATTCAGGACTGTCCTGGAAAATCTAGCCATATGGTTGCCACTCTCTAAAGGCCTCTCTCTGATCCATGGGCAGATTTGCCTATCAGGCTTCATTTCCCAGCTGCCAGATTGCTAGCCTTTCCAATTCAGGCAAGAAAACGTTCCTTGGCTTTCACTGTTACCCTTCAATTGTCCCTCCTCTCCCTCACCTGCCCCTATCCATCTCCATGGCTCCTCTAACTCCCCACCCTTAGCCCCTCCACCAAGGGAGGAGGAAGTCTGGAAATTTCACTCCATGGAAGAAATTGAGGGAAAGAGCGAGGGGAAACAGCTGGTCCTGGCAGATCAGTGGTCAGCAGGCCTGGGGGATTCTGCTAACATATTCCCCACCCCCACCAAATCCTGAGACTATGAGAATATTTTTGAATCTTTGAGGGGTGGAGGGGGCAGGAGGGAAGGAAGGGCAGGGGGAGGAGGGAAGTGAAGGAAGGGAAGGGGGGTCATTGATCCACCCCTCGGTGTCAGAGCTGGAAATAGAACTGAGCAGCTAGACTTGGAGAATGAAAATAAACAGCCCCTCTGTGTAGCCCATTCCAAGCAGTTGCTGGATCTTCCCTCCCGTTCTTCTGGCCCCCAGTGTCCGCCACTTCTATCCCTTCCACATCTTCCTCTGGCCAGTCCTCTCTTCCTTTCTTCCCTCCATCACTACTGGACAGCCCAAGTGAAATACAATTAAGATCCTTCCTTTAGGGGGAGGAAAGATTCTGGTCTCTAGTTATGTGACCTTAGGAAACTCAATTCCTTTCTTTGTGTCTCAGCTGGTCTCAAGGAAAAGAATTTCTGGCCGCTCTCTGTTTCATGGAAGGAAGTCAAGGAAGGAAAAAAGTCAATCTCAAAGTGGCTGCTTTCTTTCCCCTTATAAAAGGTGGGAAGAATACTGAAGATGCCCTCTCTACCTCTTACCAATAACATACACAGGAAAGAAATGTAGAAATTTACCCTCCCAAAATGTGATATAAAAAAATATAAAAGCATCACAGCTTATGTTCTGGTTAGTATAACTGGGCATTATACAGACTTTTGGGAGAAGGCTCTCCTCTGACCCTTTTCAGAGCTTTTGCCAATTATCCTTGAGAAACTGAGAAGATAGGAAACAAGAAAGATACACTTACTCAGGGTCCCAGAATGGATGTGTCTATACTATACAGAATCCTGAGAAACAGAGAAAGACCATGAAGTGTAGGCAGGACTGATGGGGGGTTAGAAAACCTGGGTTTCATTATTTCCTTGGTTACTACTTAGCTGGGTGACCTTGGGGAAGTCACATAATCCATCTGAACTTGGGTTTCTTTCTCTATTAAATAAAGCTATTGATCCCTGCCATATCTACTTCAAAGGTCAAGGGATCACAAGTTCCATCAAAATAAAAATTTCATAAGAATTTGTATGGAGTCTTATTATTACTATTTGATGATTTATCCAGGTAATCCCATCTGTGCAGAGTCTACATTATAGACAGTCTAGGTTATTTAAACCAAATTAATCCATTGGGGTTGGACCAGAACTGAATTAAATGAATCATTTTTTCTTTACTTTTATGGACCAGACATAATTTCAATGGTATAGGGAAGTCTAGGGAGGGCATTTTCTCAACCAATGAAGACTGGTACTTTTTCCTCAACTCATAGCCTTAGAGAACTGCCTGGGACACTGAGGTCAAGTGATTTGTCCAGGGTTACATGGCTAGAATATGTCAGTGGCAGACTTTTGAATCCAATATTCCCTGCCTCCTAGAACAGTTCTCTATATATTAAAGCCACAATGTTGGAGCAGTGGGAAGTTTTGGAGTTAGGAAGACCTGAGTTCAAAACTTGTCTCATATATTTACTGGCTATGTGATCATGAGCAAGTCACTTAACTTAGCCTCAGTTTCCTCATCAATAAAATGGGGATAATAATAGCACCCCTTTTCCAAGGATTGTTATAAGGATCAAATGAAATAAAATATGTAAAGTGCTTTGTAAACTGCAAAGTACTCAATAAATGCTAGCTGTTATTATTATCATTATAGATCATATTAATTAGAGGAATTTTCAGATGTTCATTCTACTTCCTGTCAAATGAACCCAGGAATCTGGCTCTTAGTCCCGTCTTTGCCTTATGAGTGTGGATACACAAAAGACTGCCTGTTCCCAGGCCCCCCCCCCCACTCCACTCAGAAGGGGCACCCTAAGGGAAAAGGTTTTCCTAAACTCCCAAAGAATAAACTTAGCTCCTAAGGACTAAAACTTGAGGTAACTGCCCCTCTCTTGGGCATCTAGGATCAGAAAGGGAAGAGTTTCGTTCTCCGCTGATACCCCCTCACTGCCCACTTTCTCTAGCCCTCGGGGCTTCAGGGGCTCTGAAGGAAAGCTACATGATGGGACTCCTTAAGTGTGGCAGAATAGCTGGGGGGGGTGGGACTAAAGAGTCCTGGTTCCCTCTCTCCCCCTCTTCCCTCTCTCTCCCTTCTCTACCCCCCCTCCTCTTCCCCTCCCCCCCCTCTCACAAAAGCTCTCTGTACACAGCCACTTCCTCTGGCTGCTGTCTCTGAGCCCAGACGTTATGAGAACCATATGGGGAAAAGCGGGTGGAAGGGAAGGGGGGGTGGGGGAAGTAAGCCCGTGGCCCCACCCCTACAGCCTTCATCCTTCGAGACCAACAAGGCTGTGGAAAGTGGGATCCTGGCATCCCCTTCCCCAGGAGCCTTTCCTGGACTAAGAGCTGGGCTTCTGGGGCCATTTCCATGGGTATAAGGGCTCTCTTTCTCCCAGGCGTGGGGTTCAGAAGCAGAAGGGAGGTCTGTGGGCTGAGGGCCACCTCCCCAAGGCCAGAGGATAGTGATGTGGTCAGCGGGTATCATCCCAAAGCCTGCCCTGTACCACTCCCCAAGACTCTACCTCCCTACCTCAAAACTCCTTGGGTAAGGTGCAACTGTGAGCCACAGGATTCCTTCCTCGGTTCCCTACGCCCCCACACCGCCGATCAGGGGGCGGTGCCAAGTACCCATTGGGGAGCTGGGGAAATACCCTCTAATGCTGGTGGCTAAGAAGAATCGGGGGTCTTTCTGTCTCTATTCGGGAACATTCCTTGTGCAGAAAAATATTAAGTCTTGCCAGAAAGGAGAAACGGCGTGTCTTATACATATCTCTATACGAATTGCAAGCAGGGGAATGAGCCTCAGTCAGAGGGACATTAAGTCCTGCCAATAAGGAGATATGGTTACTAATATGTATGTACATGAATAGCATCCATGTATTATGTATGGAGAACGTTCTTTAGTCAGAGAGACATCAAGTCTTGCCAATAAGGAGATAAAGTTACTCGTGTGCATGTATATGAATGGATGTATACATGAGAGAGACAAAGCACGTGTGGGGGGACACAGGGTCTTCAAAGATCCTAGCCAGCTTCCCCCTTCCCGCATAGTTCTTTGCTGCTGCAAAAACCCATCTCTTTCATCCCAAAGTTTTCTGGGGATACTATATGTTTGCAAAAAATGGAGCTCTATGCTTTCTGTCCAGTTGTTATTACCAACAACCCAAAGGCTAAAGAGATGAGAAAACAGCCCATTACCAGGAATGGTTTATGATGGAGAAGGGGTGCCCCCAGGCCAAAAAAAAAAAATCCATTACCAAGAAAGTGTATGCCCGGGTTGGCTGGTCATGCTGTACTGCGACACACCAGCCAGCCTAAGTAATAGAGTCTCTGCCACCCTCTGGGATACTAATAAAGCACCGCTGGCCTCAGACGCCTGGGAAGGAAGGGGTCTGCTAGTGCGTAGTAGTCACTTAATAAATGTTGAGTTGAATAGATTGGGAGCTTCCTCTGTAGAGGATACATGGGAAAACCTGGACCAGAATTGCTCAGAATAAGAAGATAGGGTGGGAAGTACCCACCCCTAGGAAATCATGAATCTATTAAATGACTTCTGTGTTATTAGATTATGATGTCCCTGAGGACAGAGACTTTTCTTTCGCTTCTGCACCCTCAGCATCTAGCGCTTAGTAAATCCTTAAGAAATGTTTGTTGCCATTTGGAACATATAACTGTGGAAAACTTATGTGGAAATTTGCTATTTCATATAATTGGTAAAAATAAAATACCTTTATAAAAAAAAGAAAGAAATGTTTTTTGCCCTTGATGGAAGTTGGGGCACATAGGTGTAGAACACTACATAGAGAGTTTTTTATGTTGATAAGTTGTTATGCATCTTATTCTTTTCTAGAATGATTGGTTCCAAGGCAGAAGAGTGGTAAGGGCTAAGCAATGGGTGTTAAGTGACTTGCCCAGAGTTACACAGCTAGAAAACGTCTGAGGTTACTTTTGAACCCAGGACCTCCCATCTCAATCCACTGAGTTACCTAGCTGCTTTCTTTATTTCCTTTTTTTTAGAAAAATAAATGACACTCTGGATGGAGAGAGGGAGAGATACATAAGGAAATATAGGCAATGTCAAGACAAAAGATATCAATAAAAATCTATTTTAAAATGTTTGTTGAACAGAATTTTTAAAAAGTCAAAGCTCTTTTATTTGAGTAATATTTACAGTGTGCAAGGAATGGTCCTGGGCTTTTTCAAGTCCAACAGAATAAGCTGGTAGAGTAAAGGATTTAGAGCTAGGAGAGATCTTAGAAATCACATAGTTAATTTTTAATTCCTTTTATGAAAAGCCAAAGGAGATCTAAAGGTAAAATGACTCACCTAAGATCATACTTGAACCTGGGTTTACTGACATAAGAGCTCTTTTCTACTCTACCTTGAGGCTTTTCCTCAAGAGAAAGGAAGTTAGAATTCTGTCCTACCTATTGGAGGTACTGATTCTTTTTATATCTAGAAGAACCCTGGAAGTAGATGCTTCCCATTGACTTCACCCTGGACCCTAGTCATTTTTCACCTAGCTTTACCTATTTCTTTCCCAAAAGATATGGAGAGGAGACAATAAGAGACTGTTCTTAGAGCCAGTGTGTGGCAATACCACTTGTATTTGTGGGGACCCAGGAAAGGAAAGAAGCAGGACTAGTCTAGTCAGTGTCTGTCTGGTCTTTCCTCCTATCCTCAGGCTCTCCCTGGGAAGAAGCCTAGAACTTTGTAACTTTGGACAAGAGTACCCTCTCCTCAGGAACTGGCCCTCAATATGATGTCATTGCGGATGGTGGCTGTTAGAATGTCATGAGGTCAAAAAGATGGTGGGATATGTAAGGGAAAACAGAGTGGACAGATGAACCAGGAAGGAAACCATGTGTTTTGCTGTTCTGAAAGTAATACAAATAAAAACTTAGGACAAGGGAGCTGGGGATAAAGTAGATGGGAAGGAGAGGCAGAGAAGGAATAGATCAGAATAAAGAAAAAGCAAAAAGTGAAAGGATGGAGCTAAGTAAGGAGAAAATGAGTCCCATTTCAGTCGAGTAGTAACAAGTAGGGCTCTCTACACTGAAAGCAGCTTTTCAGGAGAGTGGAATCCAGCATTAATTCATGAGATTTCATGCTTCTTGTTCAATGCTCTGAATATTAGCTCTCTCCAATAAATCACTGAGGAATGGAAATAGAGACAAGTTGTCTGCTCTGAGAGCCTGAGCCTGGAGGAGACTTGAGGAGCATATGGGAACTGTCTACAAACATGAGAAAGTCCAGCATAGGGAGAGGAACTAGAATTGTTCTGTTATACGAGGACTATCCTGATCCCTATCCTCCCTCTCAACCTTCCCAGCTGTTCGTGTTTCCCCCTTGCCAAAATTACTTGGTATTTATTTCTCTGCGTTTTTGTTGTTCTACTTCTAAAGAAAAAAAGGATGCAAGTTCTTTGAGGACAGAGATGGTTTTGTTTTTCACCTTTCTAGTTCAGTGCCTGAACTAAATGAATGAATGATTGGTCCCAGAAGGCAGAGCTAGGTCTGGTGTATAGGACTTACAGAGAGGCAAACTTCAAGACAGGGCAACTAAGTGGCATAGGGGGTAGCACTCCAGGCCTTGAGTCAGAAAGACCTGAGTTCAAATTGGTTCTCAGACCCTTACTAGCAGTGTGACCCCAGGCAAGCCACTAAACCCTGTTTGCCTCAGTTTCCTCATATGTTTGGAGAAGGAAATGGCAAACAACTTCAATATATCTGCCAAGAAAACTCCAAATGGGGTCATGAAGAGTTGAATATAATTCAATGCCAAAAAACTTCAGAGCTCAGTATAAGGGAAAAATAACCTAAGAATTTAAACTGCCCATGAAGACTATGGGCTGCCTTTATAAGAAACGAATGAGCTTCCAGTCACTAGAACTGTTGAGCATATTTCAGATGACCTCTATATTATGAAGGATGTTCCTATCTTCATTAAATTCAATGGAAGGTATTAAGGATGAGTGGGGGACATACTTTCTGCTCTGGTACACTGGAAAGGAGATTGAACCAGAGGGCTATGGTCACTGCCAACTCTAGTATTTTATGATTCATCTCTTCAGTCTGTCAGGGAAAGCAGTTTTCTCCTAGATAGATTCATGGGTCCTATAATAGTAGAAAATAATGTTTCTGATGTGGTCAGGGACAACTTGGAAGTATGATAGAATTCTTGGATGGGACAGCCAGGTGGTACATTGGAAAGAGTACAGGGTCTAGAATCAGCAAGTTCTGAGTTCAAATCCAAGCTCAGACTCTTACTAGCTGTGTGATCCTATGTAAATCACTTAATCCTGTTTGCCTGAGTTTCTCATCTGTAAAACAAGCTGGAGAAGGAAATGACAAACCATTCTAATATCTTAGCTAAGAAAACTCCAAAATGGAATCATAATGAGTTGGACACAATTGAACAACAACAAAGAAATCTGGGAGGTACAAGAACTAGAAACAAATAAGATGCCTATTAATAGAGGAATGACTAAACAAATTGTGGTATAGAAAGGCAATGAACTACAGACACATCAACTACAATAATAGTTATAATAATTATGATAAGTGGAAAGAACAAGACAATTGTAAATGAATGTTATGAAATGATAAAGATCAATTTTGTCCCCAAAGAAGAGATGTAAGAAAACTCTGGCCTCCCCTTATTTGTAAAGGTCAAGGTGTACAGGCATGGCACACAGCATATAAAGCAGATTTTTTTTTTTGATGTATTGGTTGATTTTACTGATTTTTTTTTCTCCTTTAAAAGAAAAATCTTTATTGTTAAGGGAAGGGAAGAGGATGAGATCCAGGGGAAAAGTAGGAGATATAAAAGCAAAAGATAAATATGCTAATAAATATATTTTTAGGAAAAAAAGGAGTTTGGGAAGCAGAGCATATCATCTATAGACAGCCAATCCAACAAGGATTTATTAAGTACATACTACATGCAAGGCACTGACAAAATGGCAAACATGTTCCTTCCCTCAAGAAGCTTACATTCTAATCTGAAGATACAAGATGTAAGCATATGGTATATCCATAGTAATTGAAGGAGGGAGATAGCAGATAATAAGTGGGAGAATCAGGAAAGCATGGGCATATAGGACAGGGCACATAAGCTGGACTTGGCCTAGAATATGTAAAGTTCTGCAAACAGTCCACAAAGCCCTGTCTGGTAGGCAAGAGGAAAAGGTGAGATTTGTATGAAAGAAAAACAAACAAACAAACAAAACACCTCAACCCAAACTGATAGAGTAAGGAGGGGTCCAGAAGTGGGGATAGGGATGATTTACTTAGTTTAAAGGAATCTTTGGTGGAAATTTACAAGAACCTTAAATTTAGTACCCTTTTCTTGTCTTACTACCAGGCTGAATTGGTAGCTTTGTTTAATTTTAGGAGGTGGGGCGTAGAATATCCAATCAGGCATTTTTCTTCCACATCAGACTCAGAATGAAATGTTGGAGTTTGGGGGGTTTGGATGGAGTTTGTGTGTGTGATACACAGAAAGGGGGAGGGGTGACACACAGAAAGGCTGGACAGGGGACCTAGCACTGAACAAAATTGATTTGTGACTACAGTGACTGAAGGGGAACCTAGTTCCTCTTTTCTGATCAAGGGAAATCTGCTTGGGGAATCTTAGATCAGATGGCTCATAGATCTCTCCCTGTGTTTCTTCTGGGTTTGGGAAAAAGAAGCCAAGACCTTATTTCACTCGAGGAGGTCCATCCAGGCTGAGTAGCAACAAGCTCCCCAAACTTGTCCCTATCTATGGACACATCTGCTGAAATGAAGAGTCCCTTCTCAGAGCCACTGTTTCTGCTGCTTTGACCTTTTCATCTGGAAGGGCTCTGAAACCCTTTGGACCCATGAAGGGGCAAATGAACCCTCAAAACAAAACAAAAAACCCCAACTAGTTGCCAAACTCACCATGGCCAGGTTTGGGGTGGAGAAGGTGAGTTCCAAGGCAAATTTATCCCTGTCATTCCATGAATTTTTCCTGAGGGACTCTCTCACCTTCCCACCTCTCCCTTCAAAGTGGAGTCAATGAGAATTAGCTATGGATGGAAAGAATTAGAGGCCAAATCACTTTAGGATGTACAATGGAATGGCTTTCCCATGTTTTTCCTTTACTCTGCTTTCCCAAGGCTGTTAGGATTCCCCAGCACAAATATACACAGAGAGGGAAGATCTCAAATATATATGTGTGGTATCTACATGGATAAAGACAGACATAGAAACATACTCAAATGGACATGTATATAATAGGGGCATGTAAGAGAACTCAGAGGGATGCCAGCCCCTGCTTTTCCCCTCCTTGAGGCAAATATACATACTGAAGAGTATTTGGCAAAGAAGTCACAGATGGCTGGCATTTTTCTTCTCCAGCAATGAGCAGGCTGAGAAATACCCTGTCCTTCCTCAAACCTCAAATTACTGGTACCTGGAGTCATCAGTCACTCGTAGCAGTGGGGCCACTGCTGTCCCACTAGTCACTGCCAAATTATTGAGCTTCAAGGAAGTAGGACACACACACACACACACACACACACACACACACACACACACACACACACACACACACACGGAGTGTCAAAAGCTGACCAGTTGTGTCCTGTCAGGAAGCAAACCATCCCTAAACTCACCCAACCAGAGAGAGATATTACTGTATTGTTCTGAATACAATCCAAGCTAGTTACAAGCCAAGCCCCAACTCTGGGAAAGGGAAGGTGAGGAAAATGGGTGATTGTGGAGGGAGACAAGGGAAGGG
Source organism: Monodelphis domestica (assembly GCF_027887165.1). Taxonomy (NCBI): domain Eukaryota; kingdom Metazoa; phylum Chordata; class Mammalia; order Didelphimorphia; family Didelphidae; genus Monodelphis; species Monodelphis domestica. Next base: position 581,653,507 of record NC_077227.1, on the reverse strand, counting down.
AATGGGTAAAATTGATTCTGAAGAGGCCCCTGGGAAGATACCTCTCTGTAGCTCTTGCTCAGGTACTCCCAGTGAATGATCTGCCTAGTTAATTGAGGGAAATGAATCTCTCCTTGATTTTCAGTGACTTCAGATTCCATGGATTTGATTCTGGGGAGTGAGGTGTATAGCAATGAAGGGTTTTTATGATATCTTTTCTGTGAGACCATCAGCCTTCTAAATAAAGAAGACACTAGAGTTGCACTAGATAAAGAGAGATTTCCCCACAATCTCTTCTGTGCAGTAGCTACTAAAGAAATATTCAAAACTTGTCTATTATGACCAAAGGACAGAAGGGAAGAGGGAAAGGTGTGGTTAAGGACTTTAATGTGTGTATGGATGGATGATGGATTTGTTTGAATGTGTCCATAGGCGTTCATGCCTAATTTAGGCTCCATATAAGTTGATTTACTGCCTGGGGAAGGTAAGAGGAAATAGGAATAGTTCAAACACTTATATGGACTTAAACCATTCAAATCTTTAAAGAACAAGAAGCTTAAGGAAGTGAGGTTTTTTTCCTCATTTTCCCCCCTTTACCCCCATTCTCTATTTCTCTGAAACAAGGTGGAACCTTTCTTCAAGATAAGTTGTCAGGTTGGAGTGGATGACCCAGATAGGGTGTGCCCAGAGCTCTACTAGACATGGGTATAGTAGATTTTCAGTATCAACCAATTGAGCCATCATCTCTCTTCCTCCAGCCCCCCTTCCCAAGTTCAAAGCTACCATAATAGTCAGGAGGAAAGGGAAGGGGGGGGGGAAGGAGAAAACTCCCAACTTTGAACAAGAGTTACCACATCTCTCCCAACCCAAGGCATTCAATGTGATTTGGGCAAAGTCTCTGGGGCCCCCTTCTCCAACACTCAGAGGCTGAGGAGTAGCACCTCTCCTACCACTCTTCCCCAAAATCCATGGTATGAGAGAACAAATTTCTCCTTCCCGATTCCTCTTACAGGCGTGGGAGAACAGCACCTAGGGCAGCCTCTCTCCAGGGCATAAGGTAGAGAGGTGAATGGCATGCAGTCTTCTCCATCTGTCAGTCCGCCGGGGTGGGATGGGATGGGATGAGATGAGAAGGGATAGAACGAGGCAGAGGCTTCGGTACTTACAGGGTAACGGTGCCATTGGGCAGAAGGCCAGGCTCCGGCGGCTCCGGGAGGTCCCCGCCACTGCACACCACCCTCCTTCTGGCCGGGTTGGGTGCACCGCCGCTCAGTCCTTTGGGCCGCTCTCCGGCGCACTTGCAGCTGCGGATCGGCACCGGACAGCCTTTGGCACCCCCGGACTCCAGGGCCAGCAGCAGCAGCAGCAGCAGCAGCAGCAGCACCGCGGCCGCCCCTCGCATCCTGCGGCCCCCGGCGCCCATCAGCCCATCGTCCCTCGCGGGGACGGACAGAGCTGGCACCGGGGTACAAGCAGAGGCGGGCGCGGACACGGGCTTTGGGACTGTGGGCTTAGCTGGGACCGGGGGAGCCCATGGGACGGGCGGGGAGCCCTAGGCGGAGGAGAGCCCGGGGGTCCCCGCCGCCGCGCCCACGGGGCATGTCCGGCTAGCTCGGGGCCCCGGCCGGCGCGCCCCGGAGGGGAGGACGCGGCTGTCAGAGGGGCTCCGGCTCGGGCTGGCCCCGCGGGAGCGGCCCCTGCGCCCTGCTTTCCACGCCGGGCTGATCTTTTCCGTCGCACCCGCCTGCTGCGCACTCCACTGGGATCTAGCGGATAGGGCTGGGCTCCTGCCGCCGCCGCCGCCGCCTCTCCGTGCCATGGATGGAGGCAGCTCCGGCGCCTCTCCCACCGCTGCCGCCGCCTCCTGCCCTAGCCCCAGCCCCCTCCTTCCTCCCTCGCTCGCTCCCTCCCCTGCATTGGCCGACCCATCCGCAAGGCCCTAGCGCCTCCCGGATACTCCCTGACCCGCCACTGCGCTCAGAACTTCTGACGCGAGAAGCCTGGGGAGTCCTCGGGCGGCTCTTCGACACCGTCTCCTTCCCTTCGCTTCTTTCTGGGTTGTCCTTCCTTCCACGTCCCCCACGTTCGAGTCTGTGAAGATTCCCCAAGTGCCGGATAGGCTGGACCGAATGTATGGCTCCTGCTCTCAAGCTCCCTAAATGGGAAGATAGTCATAGAATCCCAGCATCAGAAGAACTCTCGAAGTGCACCTAGGTCTGAGAGAACACAACTGGGAATTGAAAGGAGAAGAAATCCTTACATTATCCCTGCCAATGGGCCCTCTCTCTTCTACTGGAAAAGTTCCGGGATGGAGGAACCCGTCCCTGCTAAGTCAATGTCAGCTAGTTGGTTTCTGAGCCCTGGCTACACCTTTTGACCATCCTTGGGATGGGTGGGTGTCTTTCCTGCCTGGTCTCTCACCCTGCACCCTTTTCCCCACAGCCAATGCCACATGACACTTCTCAACACCCATCTCATTCTCTTCCAGAGCCATTCGGAGTTTAAAGCAAGGGCATTTACTCAAAGGGATAAGAATAAACGAGTATGTAAGAAAACAGTGAAGTTTTTTAACTCTTCCAAATGCAGAGCCAAAGGTGAAGGACTTGGTTGCTGAGGGGATATAATAGGGGTAGGAAGGAGGGTCAGGAAAGCGAGGGGTAATAGAACTTGACTCTTTTGCTTGGCTTTTGCTCTGACTTAAGTTCATCATGACGGGCTAGTGGAACTTGGGAATTTCTAATTCTAAGTCAGATAGTTTCTGGCTCAAAGGACTGGTAATCAGTTTCAGGCAGAGATTTAAAAGAAAAAACTTAAATCTTATTCAGGGATACTGTGCCTTTTGGTAATGCTGCAGTAGCGTTTAGCCTTTGTACTCTTGTCATTGAAGAGTCTTCATGAGGGCAGCTAGGTGGCTCAGTAGATTGAGAGCCAGGCCTAGAGACTGGAGGTCCTGAGTTCAAATATGGTCTCAGACACTTCCTAGCTGTGACACCCTGGGCAAGTCACTTAACCCCTATTCCCTAGCCTCTATCATTCTTCTACCTTGGAACCAATATGGAATATTGATTCGAAGACTAAAGGTAAGGATTTAAAAAGAAAAATAAAAGAGGTGTCATCTTGCCTTTAGAGAGATATTTTCTAGTAACTGTACTCTAGCATTGCAAAACTGAGATGACCTGCAGATAGAGATGAAAACAAGGCCAGAAGTTTCTAGCAGAGAATAGCACTTATTAGTGACTAGGAGAGTGATGTGCCCAATGGAGAGCAGAGAAGTTGAGGAGAGAGAGAGAGCTAGAAGGGTGTGGGGTAGGGAGAGACTGAGGGAGACAGAGAGAGGGAAAAGAGAAATGGGGAGAGAAAAAGAGACAGAGATGGACAGACAAGGCAGGGAGTACTGGGTGCAGAAGACATTTAATGTAATGGCTAAGTACAGGCTCAGAAAAGAGCAGGATTGAGCAGGAACAGACTTTTAGGGAACAGTGTAATAACATTAACAAGAATTTGAAAAATGAATTCCCTTTCTACGTGTGTGGCTACATATATGATCCTTATGTGTAGGCTGGTGACACATGTCCTTTACATGTACTTCAGGTTAATTCAGTGAATTATATATTACTGCTTTTCTTATTCATTAAAATGCCTTTGCTTTGAAATAATTATGTCTTCTAACTGATTAGTAAAAGTAAACTGGCAGCTTGTGTTATAATTCTGAGTAGATACGAACACATACAGTGTCTTAAACCTAGGGCAATTTTCCCATGTTGAGAGGGTCTATCTGATGTAGAACACATATATAATAAGGAGAGTTTAATAAAATCATGGCATAAAAAATTATAGACCCCATTTGCAACTGGATGCCTCTCAAACTTTATAAACATACCTTAGTCCAGCTAGTTTCCTAAAGATGTTTTCTTGACCCAAGGCCTTGTAACCTCAGGTATTTCCTAGCCAGAACCAAGAGCCTAATCCTTCCGAGTTCCAGACCAGCAAATGGCTAATCTTTGCTGGACTCTGCCCTAACTGGTCTTACTTTTCAACTTCCTAAGCTCTGGGGTTAGCTTTCTGATAAATTGAAAAATCTTTGGTCATGCCTTCAGGAATCTTCAACCATTGAGGAATAGATAAGGTAACTCTGGTATTCTTCCATTCACACCCAGGTAATCATTCATTTATATAGTACTGGCATTATTAATAATCAGAAAAGAGTCTCTGGTTCCATGAGTGAATCTTTTTGGAAGCATTTTTCAGAAAGATCTAGATTATAATGGTGGAGGAAAGGGTTTACCCACACTGAGATGTTCTGGATCCATTGAACTATTGAAGGAATATAGTTAGATGATACACCCCCCCCCCCATCCCTAATTCTACCACAAAAGTTAACAAGGATATCTTATTTCTTCACAGTCCCTCTCATGAACACTGACCACATTTTCACAGACTACATCTAGTATATTCTTGTTTCCTCCCAGAATTTTGTTTTTTCCTTCCCAGGCCCCCTTGGCCCTGCTCAGCTTCTGGCCTCTCTGGTCTTGGCTATTGGTTTATTTAAAAATCCACAGCACATCCTCAGCCAATCAGGGTTGGCCACAGTAATACCTGGCTGGGCCCTGGCACTCTGCCCACATGCCCACATGTGGTCACTATGTATATAACTAAAGTATGCAAGCCCCCAAGATTACTACTATCCTATCACCAATCTTACTCTCAAGAATTTACTAGGACACCCTATTCTTTCAACAGTCTCTTTTAGTGTGTGTGTGTATGTGGGTGGAGAATTTTTGTAGTTTGGACCCCCTTTAGTTTAGGGTGCTTTTATCTTCTGGGGTTGGAAAGGACAGGGAGAAGAGGGAAAAGAATGAATCTCTGGGTTAGTCTCTTTCCCTTCCTCCCCCCAACCCATCCACCCATCTCAGTCTAACTCTCACCAGTCTGACCAAAAAAGCACACACTATATTCTGAGGAAAACCTCCTACTCTTTGCACAGCTCTGCTGGGGGGAGAGGGGGGCAGGCTTGCCTGTTCTCCATTACCCTCCTTTACTAGCTTCCATACTAAAACACATATTGGTGCCTCCTGGGGGGCTCTCCTCCTCCTTGTCTTCTCTAGATTCACTGCAAGGTCAGAATCCTATCCTTGGCTCTAGGAATTCTCCTTATTTTCCCTCTTTCCCTGACTCCAGAAGACTGTTGCCATTGCAGGCACAGGCTCATTGAGTTTCCTAAGATAAATAAATACCAACTGTAAATGGAAGAAGAGAGAAGAGGGATTGACTCCCCGCCTCTGCAGGAGCCCTCCTCTCCAGGCTAACTAAGACTGTAGTTGCCAGGAGAAATAGGATTCTTTCAGAAAAGGGTCCTCAGGGATTCTCTCAGCTGTGACAAGGAGATGGAGCAGATGTCCCAGCTGTTGTGGAGACTGATTGCCTCTCTGGAGGTAGGAGGTTGTCCAAGGAAAGTCCTTTGGGGTGTCTCAGAAAGGGTGGCATACTGGGAGCACTATGTGGTATGTAGTCTTGGACTCAGGAAGAATGTGACTCTGAGTAGTTTCTTTCACCTATTTAAAACTCAGTATGGTCACCTGTAAAATGAAGGTGATAATTCCAGCACAAGACATGCTTTCTAGGGTTATTGGAATTCATAAAGCCCGACACATTTTACCTTTCAGTTGTTTTTCAGTCATGTCCAGCTCTTGGTGCCCCATTTGGAATTTTCTTGGCAAAATTACTAGAGTGGTTTGTCATTTCCTCCTCTAGCTCATTTTACAGAAGAGGAAACTGAGGCAAACAGGGTTAAGTGATTTGTTCAGGGTCATACAGCTAGTAAGTGTCTGAGGCCAGATTTGAACCGAAGATGTCTTCCTAACTCCAGTCCCTATTCATTGCACCACCGACTAGTTATCTGTTATTGCAGACTATCTCCAAATGGAGAAACTCTTTCCTGATCTGGGTTTCTTCCTACTTGCTGTTGCTCTCTTCCTAAGAGGCCAGCTGGGATAAATGATCCCACTTTACCAAAGGGATTTGGGAAACTCTGACTTGTTGAAAGGGGAAGTGAGTTGGTTAACATACCCCTAGGATTAAAAAAAAAAAGACAAACTCCAGGCAAAATTGTGAAATCTGGGAAGGTTATGCTTCCCTTTGGCATCTTAGTCCTCTTCCCTGCTGCCCTCCATTCTGTTAGCCACCCCTTCCTGCCTTCTGTAGCTAAACTGTTCTTTGGAAAAGGTCTCTATCATTCTTTTACATACTGCTATGTGTTTATGGCCTCTTTCCCATGAGAATATAATAAGCTCCCTGAGATCTTCACTTTTGTCTTTGTACTTTCAGCCTTTAGTACTGTACAGTGTAGGAAGTGCTGTCCCATCACTGAGGTATAGAAAAAAGAAGACTTGTTGAAGTGTGAAAGGGGATGGTCTTGGATTTGAAATCCAGTTTTACTGTATATCACTGTGACTTTGGTTAAATCATTTCAATCTCTCTGAGCCTCAGCTTCCCCTTCTGTAAAACGATGAGCATCACTTACCTCACAGATTTATGACAAAATCACTTTATAAACCTTAAAGCAATGGAATCTGGAGTTATTAGTTGGAGCCTCACCTCCTGGACTAATTGCCTTTGTCTATGTTAAAGGAATGCCAAATATCAGCTGTAAGCTGGGAGGTATGTTTTGGACCAAGAGGGTGGGGGATGGGGCTACATCTGTATTCATTCCAAAGGGGTCTGTGGTTGAGGTCCCAGGGCTGGTCTTTTTGCTTCATGTCTGAATGGACAGAAACGTTTCACTTTAAAGAAATCTGTTATTTTTTAAAAATCTAAGCCTACAAAAATAATACGATATAGTAGAAAGAACATTGGGTTTAGAGTCAGAGCTTCTGAGTTCATTCATTCAATAAACAGTTATTAAGTGCCTACTATATGTCAGGCATTATACTAAGCACTGGAGATACAGAAAGAGGCAAAAGATAGTCCCTGCTCTCAAGGAGCTTACAGCCTAATTACAGACAACATGCAGACAAATATATGAAAAGCAAGCTATATACAAGATAAATAGGAAGTAATTAACAGAGAGAAGGCACCAGAATTAAGAGGGGTTGAGGGAGGCTTCCCGTAGGAAGTGGAGTTGTAGTTGAGACTTAAATGGAAGCCAAGGAAATCAGTAGTCAGACCATAAGAAAGAAAGGAGCCCAGAAATGGAGGACAGTCAGCAAAAATGCCTGACGCTGAGAGCTGAGTGTCTTGTACTTGGAACAGCAAGGAAGCCAGTGTCCCTGGATTGAAGATTATGTATCCTAGCTTCCTTATTTACTATCTGTGTAACCTCAAATAATTCTATGGGTCTCAGTTTCCTCCTGTATAAGACTTGAAGGTTGACTAGATGACCTCTAATGTCCCTTCCAGCTCTTAAATGTAGATGCTATGATCAAAAATAGAGAGTAAATTGCTAGTGGGGGAGAAGTGTGGTTATTTAATTTACTAAAGGACTCACTAATAGATTTTTTTCAAGTGTTGATCTTGACAGCACATCAAATTGAAAATAGGATCTGATTTATAAAAACTCAATTGATACAGAACTCTTCCCAGAAATGTGTTTATTACTTAAAGCCATAGTTTCTAGACTTTTTAAAACATGTACCCCAACAGTAAAAGAGAAAAAAACTGAGCATACACTCATTTAAAACTTTACCTTCTGACTTATAATTAATCCTGTGTATTGGCTCCAAGGCAGAAGGAGAGCAGTAAGATCTAGGCAGTGAGGGTTAAGTGACTTACCCTGGGTCACATAGTTAGGAAATGTCTGAGGCCATATTTGAACCCAGGACCTCTAGGCCTGGCTCTCAGTTTACTCAGATACTCAGCCACTCCACATACTCTTTCTGTATGTATACATGTACTTACTTATAAATTATTATATACACGTGTTTGTGTGTAGGTACTACTATATGCCTTATAAATGTTAGAAATGTTAGAAAAATGTTAAAAACAAGATAAATATGAAATAATATTTGATCTTAGAGTCAATAGGGAACCACTGTAGCTTATGAGTAGGAAAGAAGCAAACTAACATATTATTTACAATGTGAAGTCACTATGCTAAGTGCTTTACAAATATCTCATTCAATCCTCAGAATTGCTGTGGGAGCTAAGAACATTATTATTTCTACTTTATAGTTGAGGAAACTGAGGCAGACAGATTAAATCATTTGCCCAGTCACAAAGCTAGTAAGAATCTGAGACTGAACTTGAACTAAGGTCTTCTTGACTCCAGGTCCAGTGTTCTATCCACTGTGCTATCCAACAGGAGGGAAATGGCATTGCCAGATCTTCGTTTTAGGAAAACCACTTTGGCAGCTGTGTGCAGGATGGATCAGAGAGAAGAAAGACTTGAGCTTCTCATTAGATTGTACTTAGCACAGTGTCAGATATATAGCAGATGCATAATAAATGTTTATTTATTATCAGCTACTAGAACAGAATTTAGTAGTCTATCCATATACTAATGGAAAGAGAAACCACTCAAACTGCAGTACCTCATACATCTCATACTGGGCATGAAGATACCTACTCATACGTTGTACTGGCTTGCTTACTTCAATCTGTTCTCAAGCTGGAAGGTCAAGGTTCTCTAGGAAGGACCATGTTGACATGGTTTCATTCAAACACTCTCAGGTTCTAGGAGTAATCCTATAATGGGGGAAGACACCCCCCTACCCACTACTTTACCTCTTGAGACTCCATCAACATACTTTATTTATTCAAAACTAGTCGCTTTAAATGACAACACATTTAAAATATGAACATAAACATTTACTTATCATTAAGGTAAGGAAATGGAAATAAGAATGACATCACAGGTATTTGCATACTATGGCAAATGCAAGAATACAAAAACATATCACCATACATGTAAACTTGGGTCATACTCTCTCATCAATGTTCTCAGTATTTAGGAGAGAATGGGTACACACAGAAACTTGTCATTGAAACATGTCAGTGAGGAATAATAATAACTCACAATATTAATTCTAAGATAGAAGGTAAGGGTTTAAAATAAAGATGTAGTAAGAGATACCCCAGCTAAAATAATCATAGACAAAATAAAATACCTGGGAATATACCTGCCAAAATAAACCTATAAACTACATGAGCAAAATTATAAAACACTTTTGATATAAAGTCAGTTTTAAATAATTGGAGAAATATTAATTGTTCATGGATGGGCAGAGCCAATATAATAAAAATGACAATCCTACCTAAATTATCTAGTTATTCAATGCCATCCCAATTGAATTACCAAAAATTATTTTATTGAATTAGAAAAAATAATAACAAAATTCATTTGGAAGAATAAATGGTCATGAATATCAAAGGAATTAATGAAAAGATGTAAAGGAAGGAGGTTTAGCAATACTGATTTTAAACTGTATTGTATAGCAGTAATTATCGAAACTCTCTGGTAATAGCTAAGAAATAGAAAGGTTAATCAATGGAATAGAACAGACATACAACAAACAGTAGTAAAAGATTATGTTCATCTTGTGTCTGACAAAAGTAAAGATATAAGCTTTTTGAATAAGAATTCACTATTTGGTAAAAATTATTGGAAAAACTAGAAAACAGTCTGACAGAAACTAAGTCTAGACCAATATTTTATATTTGCTAAGATAAAATCAAAATGACTACATGACCTAGACAGAGAGATATCACAAGCTAATTAGAAGAACATGTCATATTACTTATCAGATTTATGGACAGGAGAATTTATAAATAAGCAAGAGACAGAGAGGAATGTGAAATGTTAAATGATTATTTTGATTACATTAAGTTAAAAGACTTTGTACAAGTAAAAAGGAAATCAAAAAATTGGAAAAAATTATAGACAGTTTCTCAGATAAAAATTTCATATCTCAAGTATATAGAGAACTCTGTCAAATTTATAAGACTATGAGCCATTCCCCAATTGATAAATTGTCAAAGGATATGAACCAACAGTTTTTAGAAAAAAGACATCAAAGCTATATATAGCTATATGAAAAAATCACTGTCATTACTGATTAGAGAAATAAAAATTAAAACAACACTGAGAGGGGGCAGCTGGGTGGCTCAGTGGATTGAGAGTCAGGCCTAGAGATGGGAGGTTCTAGGTCCAAATCTGACCTCAGATACTTCTTAGCTGGGTGGCCCTGGACAAGTCACTTAACTCCCATTACTACTCTTCTGCCTTAAGTGCTTCTACCACTAAAAAGCAATTGAGGGTGATTCTTAGAGCAATGAGATTTTGTCGACAGTGGATCCCTTGCTATGGGGAAATGACTAAACCCTTTGTATCACTCAGAAAAAATTTGGTCCCTGAACCACTTAAATTGGAAATGGAATACCTAGTAGCTCTTTCAAATTTAAAACAGGCTATCCTGTCTGCCCCTGCTCTAGACATCCCAAATTATGATAAACCGTTTACCTTATATGTCCATGAACAGAAAGGGGTAACTTCAGGTGTTGTAACTCAACTTTTGGGACCTGCTCAATGCCCAGTAGCCTATTATTTGGCCCAGCTGGACCCAGTAGCTTCAGGAGCACCACTATGTCTTAGAGGAGTAGCTACCACAACTTTATTAGTAACCAAATCTGCTGATCTAGTATTAGGATGCATTCTGACCATAATGTGTCCACACGAGGTAGAGGCATTGTTATTAAGACATAGGACACAGGTATTTATTGATCAAAGGATTACAAGATATGAGATAACCATATCCAAACCAAAAATATGTTGAACCAAAAAGTTCACAATTTACACAGACTCCTGCTATGCATTTGGCATATGTCACACTATTGGCATATTAAATAATGAACATATCACACTAAAACACTGTGGAGTTCTTAATCCTGCAACCTTGCTCCCCAATTCTCCAGCTTCCAGAGAACCTTTACACTATTGTATATCTTTAGTGTCCATTGCTGATAATCTTGTAATGATTTACTGGACATCCCTTTGTTTAATTCGGATTTAATATTATTTACAGATGGTTCTGTATTTATGAGGGATGGCGTGAGCTATACAGTAGCTGCAGTAGTTACTGAATTTGATACTCTGTGGTCAGCTTCCTTACCCTCAAATGTAAGTACATAAAATGCAGAACTCACAGCTTTGAAGCATGCCCGTATCATTGCAAAGGATAAAAAGTTCACAATTTACACAGACTCCTGCTATGCATTTGGCATATGTCACACTACTGATATGCTATGACTTCAGAGGGGATTCTTAACATTAGCTGGAAAATGTATTGCCAATGTGAACCTTATTACTGAAGTTCTTTCTTCCATCCAGCTTGCTGAAGCCATAGCTGTTGTTTACTGCTGTGCACACACAGGCAGCACTGACCCTGTCTCCAGGAGAAATAATCAAGCAGATATTGCAGCCAAACTAACAGCTTTAAAAGGACCTGAATTAATTTTGCCACTAACAATTATTGATGATTTAGATCTATCCTTTTCCTATAATGACAAGGAAATGGGAAAATGGAAGCAAAAATTTAAAGTAAAACAGATTAATGGAGTATGGGTATCATCAAACAGCAAACCCCTGCTCCCTAGAGCTTTCTAAAACTAAATTTGTCACTCCATCCATAAACATGGTCATTTTAGCACCCAGGGTATTGTAGACTCTGTTAAAAGAGTGTGGATAGCACCTGGAATAACCACAATTGTCTCCAAAGTATATACAGCTTGTCCTACCTGCCAGGCCTTTAATCAACACACCTTTTGTGGCAAAGTCTTTGATGGACATCTTCTCGCTTACATACCTTTTGAGCATTTACAAATTGATTTTATCTCTATGCCAAAAGTTGGACAGTATAAATTTTGCCTGGTCATAGTTGATCAGCTGACCAGGTGGCCTGAAGCATTTCCTACTGCTCAGGCCACAGCGACTTTTGTTGCCAATGTCCTTTTGAAAGAAATTATTACTCATTTTGGCCTGCCAGCATGTATTGATTTGGATAAAGGAACTCATTTTACTGATTTGGTCTTGTTGCAAATTTATTCATGTTTAGGGATAACTCCTAAATTTCATATACCATATCATCCCCAGAGCTCCAACCAAGTTGAAAAAATGAATAAAGAACTTAAAATTATGATTGGCAAATTGTGCATGGAGACTCATTTAAAATGACCCAAAATTCTACTTCTGACCCTATTTTATCTCAGAAGCAGACCTAGAGGTGATTTACACATCTCACCATTTGAGATTCTATTTGGATATTCACCTATTCAGGCACAGCCATTTACCCCTTCCTATGCCTCATTGTTAGGGGGGGATACAAACATTGCCACATATATCATACAATTACAAACAAAATTGTGAGAATTGCACGACTCTGGAACTGCTGTTCAGGCAGGGCCTATACTTCCCAATTCATGATTTAAACCCAGGTGATAGTGTGTACATAAAGAATTTCAAACCTACTGGGTTGACTGAACCTGCTTCTGACAGACCATACACCAATAGCTATTAAAATTGGGGAGAGGGACTCATAGATTCATTGTAGCCATGTAAAATGAGTACCTTCTGTTGACAATGAATAATTGCCTGTACTGATTGTATTTGACTATTGATTGTGATAAGACTTCTCTATTGCTGTATGTGTACTATTTTGTTATACTTTATTTGGTTAATCCTTGTACTTGAACAAATTGCCTTTGTAGGACAATACATACACTTCCTCAAAAAAAGAAAATCTGTATTAGTGACCTATATTGACCTGATGTGCCTTTTGTAACATTTTATGCATTTTCTAATATTTTTTTGTATTTTCTTGAATGTATTATTGCTTTATCTACCTCATTTGCACTCACACTACAGATCATGGGAAGTTAAAGAGGAAAAGAATCTTATTTTTTGGAAAGTAGCCTCTATGCTTTACCTCTGTGATTATCAAATATACACATTTTTAACATTTTTGTTTTCTTCCTACATGTGCCATACAGTATTTGATTTTTTCTCTCTTTTTTGCATTTGAAGCACATGTCACCAGTATTGAGAAGATTTTATTTTAACTATTTTTACTTTTGCAATAGAATAAGCCAAAATATCCATTTGCCTAGCATATAAATGTGTACCCAAAAAGCTTTGGACTATGGCAACCTGCCACTAGTTATTTAAATATTATGAGACTTTTGCTTAATGAATATGTCTAATCCAAGGAGAAATGGACCACAAAAGAGCACAGAACTTGACCTGCAAAGTGCCAAACAAGCACAAAAGGTAAAAGAAACCAAGCCAATCCCAAGGGGATTGATGATATTCTTTACAAAAAAAGTGTAATGACTTGATCATGTGTGAAACTCAAGGTTACAGCTGTTTAACATGTGTTAAATGCAGGACTTACTCATACCACATTCTATGTCAAGTACATAACATTGATTGTTCTGGCTCCATTATCCTGAAAAGCAAAGAAAAGGGTCAAACCAAGGAATGTGATTTCCCATTTGTTTTGAGATCTAGTCTCTTTTTCTGTTTTCTTTCATGATGTGACAACTTACTGTAGTCCAGACTGCTAAATTGGGTTAGTGATTGTTGTTGCATACTTATGGAACATGGATCACTACAAGAACCTGTTGTGATTTGTGAATTTTTTCTTTTTTCCTTCTTCCCAGAATTTTTTCAACATTTTTATAGTTTATATTTCACTCAAAGGTTATTTTTAATTTCTCTGGATTCTTTGATGCTTTTTATAATTGATTCATATGCCTTATGACTCAACCTTGTATCCCTGTGTGATTCCTATGTGTATCCCTGTATCCTCCTCAGGGGGGACTATGTTATTGTTGTGAACTTTAATTTGAATTTGAGCCTAATTTAGAACAAGAGATTACCTCCCAGAATCCAGAAAGTGAACTATTTGGAGAAGGTGCTATGAAGATGCCTGCAGAGACCACACGCTGTACCAAAAGATCCAGAGAGAACTTTGGGATGTGCTAAATTGAAATTTGGGGGATTGAATGTATTTGTTTTGAATGTATACTCTTAAGCCAAAGGGGACTTCCCCCTAATTAGCTTTTTGTCAATGCATCTAGCAATCATTGGTTTTGTTCTTTTTTCCTTTTATCCATAAATTATTGCAATTTATAAGTTAGTTATGTTTCCATGATCCTTTTGGGGAGACTGTTCTCCCAATAGGATCACAGGGGAGAACTGTATAGTTGCAAAATCATGAACCTTTGAACTATGTTCCCCAGAATTCCTTTTGCATCTCCCAGCATCCCTTTCCTTGCATTTCTTGTTTGTGTGGTTACCTAATTGGTTATAACTTTGCTGTAACTCCTCCCTCTTGTGCTTCCTCTCTTATGACTTAAGTGAGTTAGCTACCATTTAACTCTAATTTTTTTATTTTAATAAATCTTATAAATATAATACTTGCATTAATGTATATTGATGTTAATTCTCACAAGGGAATATCTTCCCCAAGCAGGAGAAGACTTCCCTTCTGTAGAATGGATGAATGAGAACAATTTGTCCCAACATCCATGAAGGCAACTGAAGTAGGCTTAAAGCTTGGTCAGGCATGGAAGAAGCCAAAGCTATCCACTTCATTCCAGGTCATCACTACTCATACTGACTCATACTACTGAACTATGATGACTTGAAGAGAGTGAGGACAATGACTTTGTACCCCTCTTCCTCACTTAAGTCTAATTTATGTACAAGTCAAAAGATATCACCCTGATGTGATTTTGGTCCTTTCTGAGTAGAAAGGGCAACCACCAACCAGCACCATGTTAAGTGCTGGGGAAACAAGTCAGAAATTAAGCATTTATTAAGTGCCTACTGTATATCAGGCACTGTGCCAAGCACAAGGGATACAAAGAGAAGCAAAAAAATCTCTGCTCTGAACCTCAGTCTTCAAGGTTTTACCAAGCTGCCAAAGGGTCTCTGACCCCCCTAAAAAGTTTAAGAAGCTCTGATCTATACACACAAAGATGGAGAGAGAAAGTTAACTAGCAATGCAAGATAATGTTGATTAAATTGAGGGCTAGATAATCAGTGGAAGTAGTAAATACAATTGAACTTTAAAGGATAGAGAAAATACTTTAACCTGGAGTTATTAAGGAAGATGTAGTAGGATTTGAGCTATGGCTTCTAGGAAAGATAATTTGGAGAGGTAAGAACTGAAGGAAAAAGGACAGCTAGGTAGGATAGTGGATAGAGCCCTGGGCCTGGAGTTGAGAGGTCCTGGGTTCAAATTTGACCTCAGATACTCTCCATATGTGTGACCTTGGGCAAGTCACTTCATCCTGTTTGCCTAGCCCTCACTGATCTTTCTTAGAATTTATACTAAGACAAAAAGTAAGGGTTTTAAAGAAAAGAAAAGAACCAAGGGAAGTAGGCAGAGACAATAATAATGGACTGAATTGAGATTCTGGGGTGGGAATGCATAAAGCATGCTCCAGAGACTCCCACGATCAGCTTTGCTGAAAGTAGATGGACAGTTCACATTCCTGAGTCCAAGAAGAATAAGGTTAGAGAGATAGAACCTAGAATTCAAGAGCTGGCTATAACTCTGGGATACAGAGATCTTTGAGTTGAAGCAGACTTCATCTAGACCAATTCCCTAGTCATAGATATCTTAACAAAAGGTCAGAGAAATTTACCCAACTTCACATAGCAGCAGAGCCTAGATTAGTTCCTCGTCATCTCCACTATCTATATCTTTTATATGGCTTAGTTGTGTTTTTGCAGTAGGTTTCTAAATTCCTTTAGGGCAAGGATCCTGTGTCTTGCTTCTTTGTCATCACACATTGCACTAGGGTACTTCTTAGATTTTATTGTTGTCATTCAGTCATTTTTCAGTAGTGTCCAGTTCTTCATGAGAGATTTTCTTGGCAAAGATACTGAAGTGGCTTACCATTTCCTTCTCTGGCTCATTTTACAGATGAGGAAAATTGAGGTAAGCAGGGTTAAGTGACTTGCCTGGGATCCCACAGCTAGCAAATATCTAAGGCTGGATTTGAATTCTGCTCTCCCTGACTCCAAGCCTAGTACTCTATCCACTTCACCACCAGAGTAACTGCTGAACTGAATGGAATTGGCAGGCATGAAAGTTCCTTGATAATGGAGTTAGAGAACCCAGACTCAAACCCTGCTTCTTTTATTTATTACCTATGGAACTTTGGACAAGTCCCTTTACCCCCTTAATTTTTTAATTTCCTCTAAAAGGAAGGGAATAGACAACTCTATTTGGAGGGTTCCTTCTGTCTTTCTACTTATGGCTATTTGGGAATGGGAGAATAAATATGAGAAGCCACAGTCAGATTTTAAGCAGTGGAATAGGGGCTAGACGAGGGCAGGTTTACATGGATGGGGCAAAAGAAGGAGTGAATATGAGGGAAGAAGGTAACATTTTGCTGATTTATTTATACTTCCTCTGCCTTTTTGCTATTTCTTGGGTGATTGGGCTTGCAATATTTTGCTACAGTCCTCAAGAGTGGTTTATAAATGAGTTTGTATTGGAAACTAGTGTTGCCCTTGGTGACCGCCATGTGTCTCTATTTCACAAGGAGGACAAATATTTTCTGGCTAAGATTGTTACTGTGCTCTTTTGGCCTCCTCATTGTGATGGATGTTTTAAATCATTTAAGCTTTTGTAGAAAGTAATAACTACGAGGGTTCATATCTGTGCCTTTTTCATTTCCTATTTTTCAAAACAGAAAGCATATTTATCTAGGCTAGATCAAGGCTGTTGAAGTGAAAGTACTTCTCATCTTTATTTTTTCTTCTAATTTGATGATGATTGGAACTTTTAATTAGTCAACAGTCTAATTTCACTCAAAGGCTAATTTTGATATGACACACATCTATAACCAGTTATTTCCTATGCATTAAGATATACCCAATTTCATTTTTTTGGTGATGTTGTTCAACACTTTCCCATCTTCCAACTGTCTTTCATAAGAAAGTATTCATGAGGGGGCAGCTGGGTGGCTCAGTGGATTGAGAGTCAGGCCTAGAGATGGGAGATCCTGGGTTCAAATCTGACCTCAGACACTTCCCAGCTGTGTGACCCTGGGCAAGTCACTTGACCCCCATTGCCTAGCCTTTACCACTCTTCTGCCTTGGAGCCAATACACAGTATTGATTCCACAATGGAAGGTAAGGGTTTAAAAAAAAAAGAAAGTATTTATGATCCATAGGCACCAAGTCATAATTATCTATTCTAGAGCTCAGGGCAAGCATCCTAAAACATACCCAGCACCAAACAACACAAAAGTCATACTTATAACAACTTAAAGTCCTACCTTAGGAGCCAAGGCCCCAAGAAGATAGACACCATAGGAGATGATCAAATGTAATAGGCTTTGCTACTAATAGCAATACAATGATCCAGGACAATTTTGAGGGACTCATGAAAAGAATGCTCTCCACTTCCAGAGAAAGAACTGTGGGAGTAGAAAAGAAGAAGAAAACATATGATTTATCACTTGTTTATTTGGGGACATGATTTGGGGTTTGGTTTTATAAGATTATTCTCTTGCAAAAATGAATAATATGGTAATATGTTTTGTGAGATAATACATGTATAACCCAGACTTGACTTCAATATAACTTCAATTTCCTTTTTTTCTTGATGAATTTCTAGGAGAAATGGAAATTTTCATGTGGTTCAGCTCATATCTTCCACTAATATGTCAATTCATTGGTTGTTAGATAAAGATCTCTCATTTAGAGTACTAAGAATTAAATTAATGTTTATAGCTAGTCTAAAAACAATGCTATTCTTAGTCCCCTCTATTCTTGTTACTGCCATCCGTCATGGTGGGGGCAGAAGGATTGAGAATAATTTAAAAAATTTTCTTTGCTTGATGACTTCTCATATTCAAATCATCACTTAGTGGCCCCAACTCCTCTCTTCCCCAACTTACTGGGTTATCTTGGTTATTTCCTGCATCTCCCTCCTCTTTCTTTTTAATTGATAAGTTTTGGTTTGACATATCATACAAAACCCAGTGTACTCACAAATGAATCCATCTCAGTAAATACTTAAGAAATATAGCATAAAGCAGTAATTTGACTAACAGCCTATAAAAACATGCACCTTGCCAGTTTTCTGTTTGTTAAAAGAGAGAATGGGGTTCTGATTTACAAGTGAGTATCAATGTCGTCCAGGAATTTTTCATTCAAGTATTGCTGATTGAAGTTGACTCCATTTATGTGGCTGTAATAATTTGTATATATTTCATCCTATGTCCTATTTTGTTCATTTTGTATCACTTATTATAGGTCTTCCCATGTTTCTTTGACTTCAGATTGATTTTTTATAGTTCAATAATTAATATTCCACCACATTAATGAAACCAATTTCTTTAGCCTTTTCAATTATTGGTTTGTTTTCTTCTTTTTGTGGTTACAAATAGTACTGCTCTGAAAACAAAGTAAAAGAGAAAAGTCTTTTATTTCCAGTGACATCCTTGGCTTTAAGTCCAGTTGAAGGATCACTGTGTCAGAGGGTATGAAAAATGTTGTAACTTTTCTTGCATAATTCCAAATTAGTTTCCCCAAAAGGTTAGACAAATTCACAGTTCTACAAGCAGTGAGTGAATTAATGTGGCTGTTATCCTGCACTAGCCAAACTAAGTGTAGCTAGAATAGTATGCCTGGAGTTGATCAGAGGACCCAGTCAACTAAGTCTCTTCAACTCACTAGACAAAATTCTAGGATAGAAGGTGTAGGTGTCAGAGACAATGAGGTGTTAGGGTTTTATCCTCTTAAGTCTCTGTATTCACAATTTATACCAAGGGGTGAAAATGCACCCTGGCTTATGGACTGTGTGATCTATTTGCAGATTGCATAATGGGTGGGACTTGAGAGTGATTTATTCTCACCTTGCAAACGGTTTGCCCCTTTCAGTTGGATGAGCCAACTTAAGGGAGGTGTAAAGAGTGTAAACAAGTCTATATTCCTTTAGGAGGTATGAAAAAAGTACTTCAGTCATTCATAGACCAGCCATTAGGATCAGCCATATCTCTGGAGGCTTTTATTTTTTTTTCCATTTGAATAAGTTTATTTAGTCAATTTAGAACATTATTCCTTCGTTACAATAATCACATTGTTTCCCTCCCTCTGCTCCCCTCCACCCACTCTTCCCGCAGCCAACACGCAATTTCATTGGGTATTACATGTGTCCTTGATCAGAACCCATTTCCATGTTGTTTACACTATGATGTTCATTTAGAGTCTACATCCCCAACAATATGCCTTCAACCCTTGTATTCAAGCAGTTGTTTTTCTTTGGTATTTTTACTCCCACTGTGTTTCTTCTGGATGTGGATAGTAGTTTTTCTTGTAGGTTCCTCCAAGTTGTTCAGGGTCATTGCATTGCCACTAATGGAAAAGTCCATTATATTCAATTGTACCACAGTGTATCAGTCTCTATGCACGTTGTCCTGGTTCTGCTCCTCTCACCCTGCATCAATTCCTGGAGGTTGTTCCAGTCCCCATGGAATTCCTCCACTTTATTATTCCTTTGAGCACAATAGTATTCCATCACCAACATATACCACAATTTATTCAGCCATTCCCCAATTGAAGGACATCCCCTCATTTTCTGATTTTTTGCCACCACAAAGAGCGTCTGGAGGCTTTTAAAAGCATGTGAGTGTTAAGGATAAAATTAGGATTATTGACTGAATATATTATACTAGTGGTCACCAGGGATTAAAATTCAATCCCAATAAAATACTCAAGTCAGTTTGGGATTTTTATGGTGGTTTAATTACAATAGAGGGAAGAAATTAAGAAGAGAGAGAGAAAAGGAAATTGGACTGCTCTGGCAAGCCAAATAGGAGTTGGAGGTCAAGGAAAGGAGGAAAAGAGGAATCAGTCACATCACCGCCAAGCCACAAATGCCAAAACCCACCAAGACACCACGGACACCACCAGGACCTCCCAATGTGGAAAAAATCCAACGTCTCCAAGAGAGTGAGCTCAAGCCAGAGCAAGAGAGAGGAAGTGATGCAAAATATATATACCATTCTTTACATCACTTCCCATGTCTCACATGTACCAATGGTAGCTTAAGCTTAACTTAGGACAGCCCAGGTGGTCTGTCAGTTGTTCCTGATTTGTCACGTGCTAGCACATGTCGGTCATAGGCCATCCTTCTCAGCACTTAATCCTTAAGTATCCTTAAGTAGGGGTGTATACATTCCTGGTTGCTAGAATTCTAAGACTAAGCAGGGTGGAGAAAATCTAAAATTCACATGAGCCATCTCTGGCAGCAAAGAAGAGAGCTGGCCCTGGAGGAAGAACACAGATCTTGTGAGGGAGTCACTTTTTGCCTTCTCTCTTGAGTTTATTTCAAAATACAATCCCAGAGAAGGGTTTTTTCTCTTCTCCTCTTCCTCCTCCTCTTGGCAAAAGTCCCTTTCTTCCCCCCCCCCCCCAAACCCTTACTTTCTGTCTTAGAATTAATACTAAATTTTGGTTCTAAGCCAGAAGGACTAGACAATTGGGGTTAAGTGACTTGCCAGGGTCACACAGCTATAATGTGTTTGAGTTGACATTTGAACCCAGGACCTCCCATCTCTAAAACTGTCTCTCTATTCACTAAGCCACCTAGCTGACCCTTTCTATGGAGCAACCCACCCAAGAAGAAACCATCAGGCTCCACTGAATCACTGTGACTATGGGGAATCACACAATGAGGACAACATGAGAACAGAAATGAGTTCTTTCTCAAGCAAATATCAGAGATGTGACTTGCCTTAGATTTGTAATTTGTCCTCTGTACTCTTCTTCTCTTTGTAAGTGCCACATCAGGTCGGGGGTGAGGAGGAGTGGATTAAGAGGGCTATAGCTACTCTTCTTACCCATTCAGTAAATGCCTTTCCTTTGAGTTAATTGTATCTATTACTAATGAAGTTTGTTGAGTGTAGTTTGAGAGTTAATTATTTTAAGAGCAGAAAAAAACCCACAGAATACTTTCAAACTGGGATGGTCATCACCCAGAGAGACCTAACCTACAACTGAAAATTAGTGGGATAGCCTGAAGAGGGTGAGTGACTCAGGTTTACAGGAACTCTGGTGGGTTCATATATCTAAAGCTCAAATATCTCTACCAATGAGTTTACCTTTAAAAGGCAGCTAGTAGACTGATTCAATTAGTTCAAAGCAAAGATATTTACTAAGAAGACATAAGAATAAGTAGGTACAAACACACTCTTCCATAAACCTGGGATACATTTTTCCACAAATACTCAGAGTGCCCATGGGAAGAAAAGGTACAAATTTAGAGAATAATCATAAATAGGATATTCATATAAAGGACACATATGGTCAAGGCAACTTGCTTCTCTGGTAATAGGGCCTCGATGCCTTTTCCCTTCTTGTGTGTCCTCATACTATTTCTATCTTCCCTCCCTCAATTCTGAGTTTTGTCGTGTTTATTGGGTAAGTTCAGTCGGGTTTCCCTGGATCTACTCCTCTCTACAACTTGACTCAACTTGAATCCTAGGCAGCTTTCTTCTCTTCTTCCAGAGGTCTCTCTCCTCCACATTTCTTCATCCCCTTAATGCTGATTCTTTGTGTCTGTGTATTTCTGAATAGTGTTTGTCTCTGCTTCTTGTTTCAAAGTACTCAATTCTTTGAACTTTTCCCTGCTGAATGCTTCATCTCTTACTGGGTGAATACTTCTGACATCATGTCCAATGACAGAAAAGAAAATCACCTATTCCCCTGCTACCCTCTGGTGAAGAGGCAGAGGCAGGGATATGTTGGAGCCAAATCCACTTTCAAGAGTCAATTGTTAAATTTTGAGTATGAACATTTTTAACTTGTAAATCTGAAAATGCTAAAAATCAGGATGTGATTTATTATTTTTTGATTGTCCAGATTTAAAGTGTTGGAGAAAATGTTAATGAAGATTAACATTTGAAAGTGTCATTATTTTTTGTAGGGAGAGAATCAATTGTTGAGCAATTTTACCAGCACGCTGCTCTGTACACTTCATAACTGTTTCCTGTTTCAGATGTCTTGGATTCTCAAATTGCTTTTAAATATTAATAAGAGCTGGAAGGCTTGTCCTTCCAGGGTCATTCAGGATGTGCCCATTCTACTCAGCCAATGTCTAACTATCCTTTACATTTTTAGAAGGAAACTTTTTCACACTTTGTGAAAGAGTAACATAACAGTCTTGGCATTTCATCATCACATTAATACTTCATTACATCTTTTATTTGCCTCTTTCTGTGATGACATCAACTAGTGGAAAAATGGGATTTGCTTCCAACAATCCTCCTGCCCTCACCTCTCCCAATCTACAAAATAAAATATTTAAACTGGGAAAATATCTTTGCATGAAATAACTCTAATAAAATTCTTAAAATTGTGACATCCCAGACCCTTTCAAGGGAGTGTGATACAGAAGAGAGAATGCTGCTGAACTTGGAACCATGAACACCTCTAGGTTTGAGAGTTGCTGTTGATACTCTATACAAATCACTTATCTCTAAGTCTCAGTTTTCTCATCATTAATTGTGGATAATACATGTAAATACCTACATTTGTTGTGAGAATTAAATGTGAAAGTGTAATTTATAAACCCTAAAGGGCTACATAATATTGGCAATTATTATAAGAAATTTACATGAAGGGAAAGGACCTATATGAAAAAAAAATTTATAGTAGCTCTGAGAAGCAAAGAATTGGAAACTGAGGGGACATCCATGAATTGGGGAATGGCTATATAAGTTATGGTATGTATGTTTGTAATAGAAAACTACTGTGCTATAAGAAATGACAAAAAGCTGTTGGTGATGGAATACTATTGTGCTAAAAGGAATAATTCCATGTGAACTGGAATGACCTCCAGGAACTGATGCAAAGTGAAAGGAGCAGAACCAGAAGAACATTGTACACAGAAGACTGTTATACTGTGGCACAATCAAATGTAATAGACTTCTCTCCTAGCAGCAATGCAATGATCCAGGACAATTCTGAGGGACTTATGAGAAAGAACACTATCCACATCCAGAGAAAGAATTGTGGGAGCAGCAACACAGATGAAAAACAACTGCTTTGATCACATGGGTCGAGGGGGATATGACTGGGAATGTAGACTAAACAATCACCCTAGTGCAACTATCCATGATATGGAAATAGATCTTGATCAATGACACATGTAAAATCCAGTTGAATTGCTTGCTGCCTATGGGAGGGATTGGGAGGAGGGAAGGGAAAGAACAGTAATCATGTAACCATGGAAAAAATATTCTAAATTAATTAAATAAATAAACTTAATTTTTAAAGAAAGAAACTACAAACAGGATGAGTTCAGAAAAAGATGGAAAGTCCTACATGAACTGATGCAGAGTAAAGTGAGTAGAACCAGAAAACATTGTACATTGTAACAACAATACAATACAATGAACAACTGTGAAGGACTTAGCTTTTCTTAACAATTCAATGATTTAAGATAGTCTCAAAGGACTTATAATGAAAAAAATGCAATACACCTCCAGAGAAAGAACTGATAGTCTGAATGCAGATCAAAGCAAATCATTCTTCACTTTATTTTCTTCATGGGTTTTAAAAAATGTATCTTCTTTGAAAACAATGCAAATATTAGAATGTTTTGTATGCTAGCTATATAACCAATAAATTATTTGCTGTCTCAGGGAGAGGAGGGGGAGATAGAGAGAACTAGGGAAAATGGGGAGGTAGCATAGTAAAGAAGAAAGAACATTGAGTTTGGCCTTGAAGGTATTTTTGTCAAAGTTTATTTCTTCTAAGACAAGCTTATTTATGTTAACCCATTTTCTATTTTGTTAATTCTGGTATTTTGCACATATTTATCTTTTCAGTTTATGTTTTCAGTTTGTTGCCATATCACTTGGTATGCTCCTAATAATTTTATTTCTTCTCCATTTATTATGAGTTGATACTTCCCATTTATCTTTTTAGATTTTTTTAACTTAAAAATTTTTTATTTAAACATTTTATTAAAAACAACCATGAAAATGAAAAATCTGTGAACAGGACATAGAATCACTGATTGTAGATTTAGAGTTAGTAGGGATCTTTGAAATCCAATCTCCTTGCTGTCCAGATGAAAACTAAAGTCCCAAAGAGACTGTGACTTGCTCAAGATCACCACTATTCTACATTCTGTACTGTTTCCAATATAGTGAATGGGTTCTTATAAATAATTTTGTGGTGGTAGTTGTTTTGACTTTTTAAGGGTAAATTCCCAACAATGGAATTATTAGCTTAAGATTATTTTGATAACTCTTACTGCATAGTGTCTTGACAATTATTCTCCAAAAAGATTCTGCATGTTTTCAATCTCACCAACAGTGAATTAGTGTATTGGTTTCTCTATGACTGTTTTAGCATGGAGCTCTGTTATTTTTAATTATCTTCTCTTTTATTTTTCCTTTTGTTAATTGAATTTGTGTGCTTATTTTTAATAAAGTAAGTTAATATAAAAACCCAATCTTTGTACAATTTTAAAAATTCCATTATGTTTATCTCACATTTAATTTTCAAAATATATTCTTTTTGATTGTTTTAGGACTCGTTTGTTTATTTTTCTAGTTTTTTTAAATTGCACACTCAAATGATCAGTTCTCTCTTTTGTTAATATGAGGGCTCAGGAACATAAATTGTTAATTGGGGAATGCCTTAGCTTCATTTAATAAATTTTCACATGTTTTGTTATTCCTCAATGAAGTGCTACTTCACTATCTCATTGTGGAATGGAAGTGATCCTGGGTTGTTAAAGGATGTGACAGAGAGTGAAGTAGACAAACAGAATTTTGAATGGCAGATTGGAGCTCTTGGAACCATAGACATTGACTTTCAAGGCTTGCAATTCTAGAGATTGCTAAGAGTGGACCTCCCTTGGGTGAGATCATTCTCTTTCTCCTGGTTTGAGCTGAGATCTTATCTTGCTCTCATCTGAAAAATTCATTTACTCATATGTTTTCTTTAGTATATTCTAATCTGTAGAACTTCTCCAATTTCTGTTCGCTGTTTTGCTTGGATAAATGGGTATACTCATTATTGCTATTCATGGTGGTCTTTTGTGTAACTAGCATTTGGTGGTAGGGGAAAGACCTGGCTAAATTAAGTTAATGGCTACTTAGGAGCAATAAAAAAACAAAAACAAAAAAAAACTTCTGAACCTCTAAACATTGTACTCCTAGACTAGAGATATTTGAACACTGGAAGACAGATTTAATTTTAGCCCAATGTGACTCTCTGAGTAGAAATTGCCCTAGCCTCCTGTGGTTCTAGATTTTGCTTGCCCTCCCTCTGTTAGGGTTCTAGTGATGCCAGGATGACCCTGTTTTGACTCTGCAAAAGTGGGCTAGACTTTTGATTATATCTATTCATGACATCCACGAAGCACATCTACACATCTAGATAGACATACACACGTATCTTATATATAAATATTAACTTAGGTGTTGACTCTCTGTGACCCTCCTTTCCAATGATCAATGAATGAATATACCCTGGAAGAATTTAATCATATTAATTTTGATAGTATTCCTATAGATGACACCAGAAGACTTTAGAAAGTTGCAATTAAACGGAAGGGTGACTCACAAGTTTTCCTTAAAGAACCAAATAAAAGAAATGGAGAAGTCTATTTTATTATGATTCCAAAGGGAATAGGAAATATCATTTTATAGTATATTTGGTCATTATCTTATATTATACGATTAAGATAAGAGTTTTCAAGAATAACTCCCTGAAAACAACATCAACATCTTTCACAATAGGTGAAGAGGTAGAAAAATTAAACAAAGAATTCAATAAAAGCCTTTAAATTTAATCAAGGTACAATCAAGGTAAATTTAATTAAGTTACTCAGGGATTTCAGTACACATTGAATATACACCTTATGACTAATTTATAAGAGGAAATGGAAAGAGATGGGCAGACATAAATATGTATTTTTGTAGAGTATTCAAATTGATGGGATTATAGATCCATTTGTGTATTTAGGCATGAGTCTTATTACCCTAATTAACTGTTATTCATGATGTGCCAGTCATTATTTAAAATGTTCTAATCTTTGTTTCTCTTCTAATTTGGTTTTGTATATTTTGCTAAATTTTCATTTACTAAATATAATTTTTATTATGTTGTGGTTTTTAAAAGGTATATTTTGTCTTTCTATATTAGTTTATGGGTTATTTATGCATTAACACATTTTTATGATGGTCTCCTGGGAATCTGATATATATATATACATATATATATATATATTTAATGTATATATACATTTGCTAAATACTCCCTCAGAAGTTCCCAAAGGTCTATCAAATCAAGTCTTTTCAATATTTTTCATCTTAATTTCCTTCTTGTTTACCTTTCTGCTGAGTATTTCAAGTCAATTCAGTATAAATCTAGTTATCTAGAATTAGTGCTTTATTATCTATATTTTTTTTCATTTCAATCAGCTTTTCCTCTACAAACTGATTGCTATACTATTTGGTGCATGTATATTTGATAATGTTTTCCATTACATATGTCTTAAAAATAACATAGCTTTCCTGAATGTCTGTCTTAATAGTATCTACATTTGCTGTTGTCTCAAGCAAAATCATGATTTTAATGCCAACTTTTTGAATTTAACTAATATATGAGAGATTTTTATTTCAGTATTTCACTTTGGATCTTTATGAGTTAGTTTATGTCAGAGGGTCTTGATTTGGGATGCATGGATAGAGATGATAGAGTTAATGAAATTAGATGAGAAAAAAATGCATGTTTATTTTCATTAACCTTTAATTGAAATTTAGAATTTCCTTCAATTATGAATGTGGGAAAGAGGTAATATTCTGAGAAAGGATGTATAGATTTCACCAGACTGCCAAAGGAATCCATCACCAAAAAAGTTGAACAATTCCTGAGATATGTTTCTTGTAAACAGCAAATTGTTGACTTTTGTTTTCTAATCCTCCCTACAATTGGCTTCCTTTTTATTGGTAAATTCAGCCCATTAAAATTCACAATTCACAATTATAATTATAAAATTTAGCTTTGCTAAAGTTAGAGCCTATAACATTGTTTGCTTGTTTTTTTACTAGTAACATTTTCTTTAGTTTTTAATAGCCAAATCTTATTAGATACTGACTATGTACCACAAAATGCTCTAGGCACTGGACACGCAAAGACAAATATGAAACATTCCCTATCCTCAAAAAACTTTCATTCTATGTTGGAATGGGGGGAAAGGAATGACACATATAAATAAACACAAAGTATACAAAGGAAATATTAGGTAGTTTGAGAGGGGAGATCACTAACAACTAGAGGAATCAGGAAAAGCCTCAGGTAGGATGAAATCTTGAAAAAAGTTAAGGAATCTAAAAGTGAGTTGAGGAGTGAGTACATTTTAGATATGGAAGACTGTGTCTGTTTAATAGTGACAATATAAACATGCATTTTCTCAGTATGCAGAGGTTATTTATATCAATTCTGTAAAGACTTCTGCTTTTATTCATTTTGCTGTTCACTTTGTGGACATTGATTGCAACCCCTCTCAAACTTATTAGATGGCCTTTAAGAGTTTCTGTGGCTGGAAAATTCATTATTGCATGGGAAATCTGGTAATGAGTCTCTCAAAACTTAGATAAGTTGGTACTGACTGTTCCTTGTTGAGCCTGTATTAGAAACCTTCCCAGTTTGGGAGAACCTAGTGGAGCTTATGTTCCTCTGGCTCAGGATGCCATTATATCCTACAATTAGTTCTTATTGATTTTGTAATACACTAAGACCCATGCCCAGTTCTTTTATAATATTGGAGGGATAATTGATGCTATTAGCACAGATACATTGACAAAAGTAAGAATGTAGAATAAAGGAACTTAGGAGTTAATCAATCCCACTTGGCCCTTTAGATCTTGCCTCAAGTTGATTTGCATGAAATCCAGGAGCATTATGGATATTAAAAAAGAACCTTGTCATTCTTAGTTTACACAGTTACAATGCAATTTTGCTAAGTGGGGTCTTGAGGAAGTTTTGAAGGGATGTAGATGAATAACCAGAGTATGGCAGGAGTTGAAAGATATTATTTAATCCCACCTAAGCTAGAAGACTTGGATAAAGGAAGCTATGGTTAACAAGAAGAAAGGCAGTTTTAAAAAATAGGCTTACAATTTCCTGATGTCTTCTCTAACTCATTATCTGGGTATAGCTGGCTGAGGTTTGCATCCTAAAAGAGATAAAGGTGGCTGCTGAGACTAAAAGAGCTATCAGACACCTTCTTCTATGGTTGAAAAGATCAAACAGTACTCGAAGACCAGCAACAGTTAATAGAGAGCAATACTGCAGAAAGAATAGAACAGCAAATGATCTCTCAGTCACTCTTCTGATTAATTACACACTTTATTGACACCATTAGGCTATGAACAGCGCTGCAGCATCTATGAGCTGCTGTTTGAACTGTCAAATGTGCTTCCTAGGTGTGTGTCCTCTCCTCCTAGGGAGATTGGTAGCTGATGGGTGAATTTACCCTTGTATATATGGAGGAATCTTACTTATTATTTTCATATTCTGTTGTTTAATCTTTAATGAAATGATTTTTGTTTTCAACTAATGTGTCTTTTTGTTCACTAGTAAAAGGGAAAAAAACACCTGCTAAATGCTGTTATTTAGACCTTTAATAAATGTTTGGTGATTTTTGGCAAAACAATCATATCTTTAAAGTAGTTTTTCTTGAGCTGGAAGCAGAAATTTGGATTAGATGATTTCTGAGAACTAGATTCTATCATCTGGTGAACTGAGGAGCAGAACAATTTAAGTCACATAGTAGCCATTGACTGAACCAGGATAAGAGCCATCTTTTTTTAAATCCTTACTTTCTTATTTTAGTAACAACTCTAACACAGAAGGGCTAGGGTTAGGCAGAGGAAGTTAAGTGACTTTCTCTGGATCACTGGAAAAGGGAATTCTTTGTTCTCTCTGAGTTTACACTTTTGAAAGGGAATCCTTTATTCTCTTTGTCTATTTTGAGTTAACACTTTAGTTAACATTAACTTAAGTACCCCTACTTAGATTGTGAAGAAAGAATGAACTCTCCTTTGTCTGCTTTTGAAGTGAATGAACAAAAGATTGAACACCTACTTAGTACTAGGTGAGAAGCTAGCAAGATACTTAAGAGAACTCACAAGTCACTTACTTAGAGAGCTCCACCCTGTTATCTCAGTCCCAAACTTGTGAATCCTATGATCAGAGTTTACACTCTGAGAAACTCAATCAGCTAGGAATCTGTGAACCCTTTTGATGAGTATTCACCCCTCCAGAAGGTGAGAAGTGGTTCCCAAAAACACTACCCCCTGGGCAGTGCTAGAAAATGTGGATACTGTGATTGGTCCCTGTGAAGAGGGGCAGGGACAAAAAGTCGCCATAAAAGCAAGCCCCAAACTCCCTCAGAGCAGATGGTTTTTGAGAAGATAGTCTGGAGAGATTATCTTCTGGAGATAGTCTTCTGCCTGGGGAAGAGTCTTCAAGGGAGCTTGGAGAGAGCAGCTAGTTTCCTAAGAGACTAGCTTCCATCTTAGAGGAGGCCTCGTGGTTACTCACCACCAGCCTTCCTGGGTTGAGAGCTAATTAATTTCTGCCTGGATTAAGCAGACCTGAAGTAAACATTTAGATTGATAGGATAGATAACTTCTATATCCCCCTCACATTTCTCTTCTTTATTGTTTCCTCTCTATTTGTAAATAAATTTCTGACTTCAGATATAATAAATATTGGTGACCATATAATTTCATAAAATTAGTGTCCAACCATTAATTTCATCTTTACATCACACAGCTAGGAAGTATTGGAGGGCACATTTGAACCCAGGACCTCCTGACTCAAGGCATGACTCTCAATCCACTGTAACACCCAGCTGCCCCTAAACTCTTCTTTTTTGATCTAAAACTATGAAGTATTTGAGACAAGAAGGACTTCTGAGATCATTTAGTCCAAAGTCTTCATTTGAGAGAGGCGGAAACTGAAGCCTTGCCCAAGGTTGTATAGATAGGTAACTTTCCATTCTTTTTGCTGGCCATTTAAGCCATACAGCCCACCTCTGTCAGACTCCTCATGCTCTGAAGCCAGCTGAGAGGGTTCTGCGGAAGAGACATGAAGAAAGACATGACGAAACAGAAATAAAGGATTGTAATAAAAAGATAATCTGTGTGGAAACTTATATCTGGTTGTGGTAACTGGTATAGCCTCTGGCTTGGCTAGAGAGCTGCTAAGGGTAACCTTCAGGGATGCCTATTTGTTATGGAGATAGATGAAAGATGCTGCTTAAGAGATAGATACTGCTAGAGGGGCGCTCTGGAGCTGCCTATTGATCCCTAATGGCTAATAAGTCTTCAGTAATTCAAGTCCCGACTCTGTCAAAACTACCAAGGTCTCTCTCTGCCTAGGTCAGGAAAAATCAGCCTCTCCCCTTTGGTCAGAGAGCCCAAAGCCAGCCAGCCCCACAAGGGTCCTTCAGCCAGGGACAGAAGCTAACAGGGATCAGTTCTCAGCTTCTTCCCCTTTCAACCAGAAACCAAAAAGTTCTTGTAGAACTTGGGAAGTGAAGTGAGACCCCCTTGTCCGAATCAATGGTATCGGGAATGCCATGTCTAGGTATAATCCCCTTTAATAGAAATCTCACTACTGTAGCAGTATCACTTTTCTTGGATGGACATGCTTCAACCCATCTAGTCAGTCTATCCACAATAACCAATGCATATTTGTATCCCTTGTCTTTAGGCATGTTGATATAATCAATTTGAATACATTGGCAACCCAATGCAACATTCTTAAAATGTCCTTGATTATATCTCCTGCATGTTTCACATGTCTGACAAGTTCTAATGGCATTTGTAGTTATTCTTGGTGCTGTCCAATATCTCTTTATGGTATCCAGAATCCCTTGCACTCCGTAACGCCCTTTTGCATGAATTACGGTGCATAGGGGTTGATATAACTTTTTAGGGAGAATAGGTTTACCCCCTCAAGCAATCCAGATGCCTTTGATCAGTTTAGACCTAGCTGCTCTTTCCATGACTGTATCTCTTCTCTGTCATAGGCTTAAGTGAGATTATGCCTTTTGATCAGAGAGAAATTCAGTACACGGTGGGGCTCGAACCTAGCAGTATACTTTGATATTATATCTGCTCTGTCATTCACTAGGGATATCCTGTCCTTTTCATGAGTGTGTGCCTTACAATGGATTATGGTCACCTCTTTAGGAAAGTCTACAGCACTTACGATATGATCTATCAGATTGCCATATGCAATTGGTTTCCCAGCTGAAGTTTTATACCTTCTGTTTTTCCATATGTATGATGACCAATGTACAGTGGAGAAAGTGTAATGTGAATCCAGAAAAATATTAGCTCTTTTCCCTCTAGCTAATTCTAGGGCCATGAGCAGAGTCTTGAGCTCGGCTCCTTGGGCACTGACATGACTTGGCAGTGATGCATGCCAAAACGTTTTGTCATTGTCAACATCCACTGCCCCTGTGAATTTTCTCCCATCACGAACATAGGAGGATCCGTGTATAACTCTATTTCTGGATCAATAAGAGGTGTATCTTTAAGGAGTTCATTTGGCCTATGCAGGAGTTCCACTATCTGATCACAATCATGCAATACTTCTCCCCCCATTGGCAAATCAGGAATCAGAGTCTCTGGGTTCAATGGTATACATCTATGAATTGTGATGTTATCATTGCCTAACACAATGACTTCATACTGGGATATTCTTGCATCGGTGAATGAATGCATATTCTGTGACCGTAACAGTTTTTCAATTTGGTGTGCAAAATACACATGCAATTTACATCCCAGTACTATGTCATAGGACTTCTTGACCATTAGAGCAGTAGCCACTACTCTCCTGAGGCAATGCACCATTCCTTGTGCAATCGTATCAAGGATAGAACTGTAAAATGCAATAGCCCTCAGATTTAACCCCAAATACTGTGCTAACATTCCAGAAGCGATGCCTTTAGCTTCATGGACGTACAAGTGGAATTCTTTCTTATAATCAAGTATTCCCAAAGCTGGAGCTGATAAAATAGCTCCTTTCAACTGTGACAAAGCATGCAAATGTTTCTTATTCAATTGTAATGGCTCTTTGATATCTTTCTTTGCCAAATCAGTTAAGCACTTGGAAATATGAGAATATCCCACTATGTACTGCCTCGAGAAACCAGCACCCCCTAGAAAAGCTCTAAGTTCTTTCTTAGTTCTAGGGATGCCTAGCTTCTGTATGTCTGCTATCCTTTTATTAGAGATTTTACTGGTCCCCCCCCCCTCCAGGACAAATCGTAAATATTACACTGTTGGAAGGACCCATTGAATCTTCTTTTAGAAACTTTATGTCCTCTCTTATAAAGTTCTATCAATAATTTCTTTGAATCTTCTAAATAGGTCTTAGGGTCAGGAAATGCTAGCAACAAATCATCCACATAGTGTATCAATCTGCTACATTTGAAAGTTATGGTAGCTAGATCTCTCTGCAACAGTTGACAAAATATTGAAGCCAACGCACAACATCCTTGCACTAATCTAGTATAGCACAGCTGGGCTTGTCCCCATTGGAAAGCAAAAATATTTTGAGAATCAGGGTGCAATGGTATAGTAAAGTAAGTGTTGCTCAGGTCTAACACCGTATACCACCTACCTTCTGCAGGTATCTGAATTATAATATCATTTGGAGATGGTGTTACAGTGTGTCTTTACCTTATAAAATTATTCACAGCCCTCAAATCTATCACAAATCTCTGGGCAGGAGTGCCATCTTCATTTAGCTTATTCTTTTTAATAGCTAATATTGGACTATTGTATTCAGATACCGTAGGTCTCAATATACCTTGCTCAAGCAAAATGATTTATGATAGGTGTTATCCTTTCTCTTGCTTCTCTACTCAATTTGTATTGTGGTATCTTAGGTGGTATTCCTTCCCTGACCTCAATCCTAACAGGAGTAATCGATTTAATCTGACCTACATCATTTTGATGTTTTACAAACACCCCCTGTGGTATATCTGTGGGTATGTCGTACATAGAAGTTACAACTTGAATCTTTTCAGGTTCTTCCTCAAGTACAACAATGGATAGTGCTTCAGTGAATTCTTGGGTAGATGCAAATAAATTTCCCCAGATTTTTTACATTGTAGTGTTGCCTATATCTTGCACAAAAAAATTTCATCCTAAAAGGTTGTCTGGACACAATGGAATCAACAAGAAGGTATGATCTATGGTGAGAGGACCCAATTTAACCATAGTGCTTTTGAGCTCGGAGACCTGTTGAACTTGTCCTGTTGCTCCAGCTACAGAAACCATACCCCTTGTCGGTATCCCCTGGACATGTCTGTAGGACAGACTCTGAAGCACCAGTATCTAAGAGAGCCTTGTAGTTTTTTTTTTTCCCACCTTAATCCACACATATGGTTCTGGCCTGTGTGTAGCTAAAGAGTTTATTGTCACCGAATTACTACTCATGTCTATGCTACCCTCTGCCAGTTGCATATGTAATTCAGTTAATTCTTCTTGATTTGATTCATTTTCTGTGAAGTCTACAATGGAACATGAACCTAAATCATGGCTGTTGTTTTGGCTAGATTCCCCTTTGCCCCTTAGAACGTTGGGTTCAAGCCTGTCTTTTGAATCCATGGTAGTTTTTCCAGTTGGTAAGAATTCCATTCCATACCCCTCTTCAAATTTAACTGTCATTACACCTCCACTACTTTGAATATGATTAATTTTTTCAAAAGTAATTTCAGCTTCATTTCCAGTTAATATTTTCCCAACTATATCATTCATTGCTGGATGGAAAGTTTCAGCTTCTGGATTCAACTTAGATGTATTTTCTAAGGGTGCCTGTGCCATAAAACTATTTACAGAATTAACTAAGTATGGTGGGATGTCATCTGTGAATGGTTTCAAAGCATTATTATCATTAGCAACAATAACCTCTAGGGAATTGAAATTATGTGTCTCTGTATCAGTCACAAAGTTTTGCTTGAGTTCTTGTGACTTATTCTTTCTTTTTCTTTTGCATAATTCAATCCCATTATCCACTCTACACTGGAAAAAGTTCTCTAAGAAAGATTTGATTTCATAGACAGTCTTTTCCTGTTTGGTTACAATGCAGTTCTTATCAAAGTCTCTTATCTCAGTTGCAATTTCTGAAATAATTCCCTTTATTTCTGTTTCTGACTCTTCAATCTGTCTCTGCCTTTCTCTTGCTTTAATGCATGTACTATCATTCACAGATTCACTTTCTTGCACTGAATTTTCACTATTCCCCAAGTGTTTTCTACTATTTTCAACTGCAGCCTCATCCTCACTATTCCTTCTATCTCCAAGTGTCACACTATATATCTTATGGACCTGGATTCATAATTCTTTCCTAACCATATCAGAGTATTTAGACTTTGCTCCAGAGTTAATGGCATTTTGCATTTCTTGCAAATGACTAGCTTGCTTTGAGTACTTTAATTTGCAGTGTGAACAAGTGGACTTCTTATACCTAGTTTGTGCATTTTGTGTGTTCTTATTAGTAATCTCATGTTTCTTCTTTAAAAAGCAATTTCTAATCAAGTGACCTTTCCTGTGACAAAAGAAACATTCCCTAGTCTCTCTTTGCACTGGTTTTTCCTTGTAACTTGGTTTCTTGTAGGTAGATGTTGTGTAAGTCCTAACTGTGTTCAGATTCTTTATTTCATCAATTGCCTTTTGTTTAAGATCATTTTCAGTCCTCTCTAACTTTTCCTTCAGGTCTTGGACTTGTTTGCTCTGTTCTGAATTATTTTCAAACAAGTCAAATAGTTTATGAAAAATACTTTCAAATTCGGTGTGCATCCCCTTAGAAATTGTCTACAGACGTGTCTTGTAGATTCTTCTCTTTCAGCTTCTAGACCTAAGATGGAATCTGCCATTTCTGACAGATGGTCTATGTATGTGGCAGGATGTTCCCCTTTATCCTGCATGATCTTGTCAAACTTATCCCATGCATTCAGTTTAGAACAGCACAGTTTTATGGCCTGAAGCAAATCCTTCCTGCACCTTCTAAGGTAAGACATGCAGGTGAGATTTGCAAAGTCCATATCAACCCTTTGCTCTACAGTTGGCCAGCTAGTTAAATTACTGTCAGATCTTGTCTTCTCCAAAACTTGTCTCTGTTCATGGGGGCTGAACAGTTCTAATAATAGGAACTCTACATTCTCGAAATCAGGATCAAAGATCCTGAAAGCCTGTTTAAGCTCTTTCTGAGATTTGAAGGGATTCTCTACAAATTTAGGGAAATGGCGCTTTATGGATTCAAGTTCCTGTGGGGAGAATTGTCTATGGGCTTTGGAGTGTATCACACCAGCAATACTAGTCAACTTAGTGACCTCTTTCAAAGGACAGATTTTCTCAGGTTCACCAGCAGCTATGTTCACATTGTCACTTTCGTTTTCCTGCGGTACACTCTCTGTTTGCCCATTGTCTTTGCCCATAACCAGATCTAGTCCTTTTTCCTTGATCAATCGTTCAAACACAGCCTTAATCATGCCTTCTAGGTTGGTATCAATAGCCATAATCTTCTCTGCCTTAAGGGGAACCACGAATCTAAAGGTCTTCTTAAGTTGGGCTAGAGTCTGCAGGACAGCCATAAAGATCACATACACTTGACCCAGGACTTGCCAGAGTACCGGTTCATTTTGGAATGGCAACTGCAAAACAGACATTGTTATGTTGCCAACATAATCCAGAGTTTCCACTACCATATGGATAAATTTGCTATACAAAATGTGATAGACCCCAAAACAGGTGATGGCAGCAATGACCACCACTCCAAAAGCAACTTGTTTGAACATTTTGTCTTTCTTCCTTTACTATTCTGCCTGTAGTAGCACTATTGATAAGATATTGTAGTAGGCTTGTGGGGTTCAGTCAAACTTGAGGTGCCAATTGTAATAAAAATGATAATCTGTGTGAAACTAAGTCTGGTTGTGGTGACTGAGTACTCTGGTTTGTGACTGGAAAGCTGCTAAGGGGGAACCTTCAGGGATGCCTATTTGTTATGGAGATAGAAGAGAGATAATGCTAGAGAGATAGATACTGCTAGAGGGGTGCTCTGGAGCTGCCTATTAATCCCTAATGGCTAATAAGTCCAGATATTTTCTGCCACCTTTCCTCCCTCACTCCCTCCCTTTTCCACCCTCTCCCTCCCAGTTTCTTCTGAAGCCTGTGGCTTCCTCCCTCCCCCCTGAGTGGACTACAAGGTTTATGAGGAAAAACTCCTTTCTTTTCCTTTCTCAGGTAAGAAGGTTTATTGGGAAACAGGAGGAGGATTGAGGTGAAGAGGGATGAGGTTTGTCCCTAATCTACAAAGAAGGGTTATGAGGATTATGGAAATTGTCAGTCTGGTCACAGTTGTGGCACAGAGAAAGCCAGAGAGAAGGAGGACAAGTATTTTTCTTCCTTCCTTCTTTCTTCAGTCAGATAATCTCTGCTTGAGTAATTCAAATCTAGACTCTGTCAAAACTACCAAGGTCTCTCTCTGTCTAGGTCAGGAAAAATCATTCTCTCCCCTTTGGTCAGAGAGCCCAAAGCCAGCCAGCCCCACAAGGGTCCTTCAGCCAGGGACAGAAGCTAACAGGGATCAGTTCTCAGCTTCTTCCCCTTTTAGCCAGAAACCAAGGAAATCTCTCTTGGTCAGTCACCCCCCAGAGAAGAGAAAATCCCTTCCTCCCTCTGGCCAGCTTCAACTGCCTCCTCCTGGGAATTTTCCGTTTGGAATCTTCACCTTGATTTTGCAGATCAGGTCCCCAGCTTTGTTTCTTGCATGCTTGGCAAAACCTCTCTTTCTTCATGTCTCTTCCACAGTTCCCAGCTTGATTTGCAAGGAGATGTAGGTTCACTTCTTTAATCATGGGGGTGGGGGTGGGGGAAGGGGTAAAGAATAAGCATTTGTGACCTACTATGTGCCAGGCTCTGTGATTTAATTACTTCCTTCCCTAACACTCTAGCCTTTTGCTTCTCCTTTTAAGTCAGGACTAGGAAGCTACTGACTCAGGCTCTCAGCTCTTAGAGATCTTGTTTTTCTTCTTCCCACCAAAAATGTGCATCTTTAAGACTGCTCTACAAAGTGCCCCTTTGATTACTCTTTTCTCAAAGGACACACAGTGAAGTCCCTGTTTCCTACAGCCTTACCTTCCTTAGGCTTGATTTTCCTTTTCTGGGATAGACTAGGCAGTTCACCTGGGCAAATAGGCCTAAAGCTTGATTGCTGAGCATGATAAAGGTCAGGGAAACAGTAAAAAAAACAACAACAACCCTCACAGGACTGAATACATACATATACATACACAAACACATATAAAGTCAGAAAAGGAGGCACGTGCAGAAACACAGAGGCTGAAGAGATAGGTATTTCTTTGAAGATTACATATTTGTTCTCTCTTCTGCCCAAAAGAGTTTGAGGCAGGGGAGGCAGAGACATCATTGGATCATAAATTTAAAGCTGGAAGAGACCTTAGGGGTTATTTAGTCCAACTCCTTCATTTTATAGATGAGGAAATGAGATCCAGGGTGGCAAAATCACCTGCCTAAAGTCACATGGTAGTAAATGGCAGAGTCAGAATTTGGACCCAATTTCTCTGACTCCAAATCCATTTTTTTTTACATTTTAATTTAATTTTGAAGTCTTAATTATTTAAATACTTTCCGTTTTAGAATTGATACTAAGTATCAGTTCCAAGGCAGAAGAGTGATAAGGGCCAGGCAATTGGGGTTAAGTGACTTGCCTAGGGTCACACAGCTGGGAAATGTCTGAGGTCAAATTGAAACCAGGACTGCTTGTCTCCAGCCTTGGCTCTCTGTTCACTGACCCCCCCCCCCCCATGCCCCTTTTTTATTTTTATTGATGTTTCTTTTGGATATTGCTGTCACTTCCCAATAAGCCTTCTCCCTAATCACTATTCATATCTAACAATGTATCAAGTCAAGTTAACAAGAATTTATTAAGGACCTTTTATATGACAGGCTCTGTACCAGCTCTGGGGACACAAGAAAGGCGAAAGTTAGGTTCTGCTCACTCAAGAGCTCACAGTCAATGGGGTGGCAATATACAAATGATTATACACAAACAAGATAAACACAGGATAAAAGGGAGATAATCTTAGAAGGAAGACAGTAGTACTGAGGGAATCAATGCAGTTAGATGCTGAAGATGGGATTTTTGTGCCTCATTCCACCCTGTGAATCTTAAAACTGCTCAGCCTCTACTTCAGAAGATTTGATTAAGCTATTCCCCATTTTTAACAATGGAGGTACTTGGTCAAGAATGTATTGAGAACTTTTAAAATTACTCCACTCTAGTCAGACAGTGCTTTAGGGGAAGATAAAGTTGCAAACCCTGACTGAACAATGAAAAGTCCCTAACTCATACTTATAGTAAAGCTAGAACCTTAAGCTAGGTCTATTTTTAGATCTAAAACAAAAGGATGCTAAGTACCTATATAGGTTAAATTAGTACCTAAAAGGTCAAACAACTTACAAAAGGCAAGCTTAACAAAAGAGGTGTGAAGTACTCAGAGGATTTTATCTAACCAGAGAAGGTGAGAACAAAAGAAGATAAGAGCTAGGAATGGGCAGTCCTGGGAAAAAAGCGCCTATTGTGATTGGTAGATGTGAAGATTTAGGGGAGGTGACATAAGAGAAAATTTCTTTAAAAGGAGAAGGAATGACCTCAGTGGAGGAGTTCAAGAGTTCAGTGGAGGACTGGAGTTTGCTTGAGACAATCTTGTGGTGAGTGATAAAGACTGACTCGCTCTCCCTTAGGCTCAGGCCTAGGCCAAATGCCTTTCTACTATTTTCTCTTTCTCTCTCTCTATTTCTCCTTCTCTCTCTCTCTCTCTCTCTCTCTCTCTCTCTCTCTCATCTCTCCTCTCTCTCTCTCTCTCTTTCTCTCTCTCTCTCCTTCCCTTAATTCCTTCATTTGTATTAATTAAAATCTCCATAAAACCCAGCTGACTTGGGTATTTTCATATTTGGGATTTTCCCCTGGCAACCACTTAATTTTAGATTTTTAAATCAAGACATTAAAAATTATCTTTACAGTTTGGCCGAAACCTTTACAGTTTTGGCAATTCACAGTCTTGGCAAACCACATCTTCACGGTTACAACCCTTGGCATCCATCATTGCTTTTTTTTAAAAGGCCCTTACTTTCCTCCTTAGAATCAATAGTGGATATTGGTTCCAAGACAGAAGAGCAATAAGGGCTAGGCAATGGGGGTTAAGTGACTTGCCCAAGGTCACATAGCTAGGAAGTGTCTGAGGTCAGATTTGAACCTAGGACCTCCCATCTCTAAGCTCTTTCTTTCTTTCTTTCTTTCTTTCTTTCTTTCTTTCTTTCTTTCTTTCTTTCTTTCTTTCTTTCTTTCTTTCTTTCTTTCTTTCTTTCTTTCTTTCTTTCTTTCTTTCTTTCTTTCTTTCTTTCTTTCTTTCTTTCTTTCTTTCTTTCTTTCTTTCTTTCTTTCTTTCTTTCTTTCTTTCTTTCTTTCTTTCTTCTTTCTTTCTTTCTTTCTTTCTTCTTCTTCTTCCTTCTTCCCTTCTTCCTTCTCCCTTCTCTTCTTCCTCCTCCCTCCCTTCCTCCCTTCCTCCCCTCTCTCTCTCTTTCTTAGCTGCACCAGTATCCTACATTTCTCTGTCAAGAGAAGGGAGAGATGTTTCACCATCAGTCCTTTGCAAATCCAATCTTTTCTTATCATTCAAAAAAAATGGAAGAGTTCCTTACCAGGACCCAGCTTACCCATAAAGTTCACAAAATGCAATCTCTTTCATTATAGATAGAGAGGGGGAAAAAAGAGACAAAAAACCCAAAATGATAGGGACTAAGAGAGAGACCTAAATGGAAACTGGCAGAGGCTGAGGGAGAGACAGGGAATTGCTAGGATTGGAAACTAGAATGGGATCAGGGAAAGAAAGGCCTCAATATGAAGCCTTAGAATTTAAGGAGTTGTTTTATTGTTGTCTTTGTACCCCTGGCACCTAGCATATACTCGACATTTCTTGTGGATGGATTGACTCCCCCTTTTTCTCTTTCTGAAAACAGAGATGTTTTCCTTTGAGGAATTAGCAGGCATGATGGAAACTTTCTCAAAGGCCCTGCTAGTCAAGCACATTAATATTACTTTAGGTTTCAGACCCTAAAGGGGCCTCTCTGCCAGGAGACCCTCTAAGAAGTCCCAAAAATCAAGGGCCAGGAGTGGCAGCATCTCAGCCTGGTCTGCACTGCAGCTGGAGATCCCTCCCCAGCCTACAGCCCAGGGGCCAGTGCTGGCAGGGGCTCTCTCCGTGCAAATCTCTGGCTTTTTCTACCAACACATTGAAACCATCAGTGCTGAGGCCCCCTGCCTTTAGCCTTCCCAACTCCTCAGGCTACACTTCCCAGAACACTCTTGCCTGCCTTCAAACCCTCATATGCCAGCTCTGTTGGGTCCCCCGCAGTGGGAGCCCCGCTTCTCACCCCCATCTCCCCAAGAGGGCAAGCTCGGATCTTTGTCCTTTTGCTCCCCACGTTGGAGCAACTCCCCAGGCACCCAGCCAGCCACGTCCTGCTCCTACCCCGTTCCCTTTGGTTCTCCAAAGGAAATTTCAGTAGATGCTATGAAAATAGGGAATCCTTGGGGGCCCCTGATCCTGAGCTGCCCCATCAAAGCAGCCAATGCCCTTCAGTGCTCCATGTTTGGAGGCAGCCTATTCAAAAGCAAACTTTGCATTCCTCTTGCTGGTGGCCAATAAAAACCTTGCTTCAGCAACTGCTTCCTCTGCTGAAATCAGATATCCAAGTAATAAACAAGTCCCAAAGGCAGGAAAACCACTTGGTTCTCTTTTCTGTTTAGTTTTTCTCTTCTTTTTATTTCATTTTGAAAACGTCCTTCCCCTAGAAAGAGAGCCGATTGCTCCTAAGCATCCCTCTTTCCGTCCCAGCTTAGCCCAGCATCTTTCCTTCCACCCTCATTTGCACCCTCCACATCTCCCTATTCCTTCTGGGGCGGGTGAGGCCCCTTTCCCCAATATGGGGAGACCCAAGACTTGGGTCAAAGCCAGGTTAAGAGCAGGCATTAGGGGTTTATCGGCCAGAGACTCTCCTCCCACTATAAACAAAAGCTCCAGGCCAGCCGTGCTCTGGGCCTGGCATCTCTGCCCTGGGCGGGGGAGGATGGCGAAGTAGGGGTACTACGGGGAGAATCTCTTTAAGGGGAGGGTCGCGCCCAGTCCCTGCTTGGTTCTGGCGCTTCTAGTCACCCTCGGAGGACCGACAGCTGGAAAGCTTCAAGAGAGATAGAGGCCCCTTGGAATTCCTCCGCACCAACCAGAGACCTTAACAAGCAGACCCTAAAGAGTCCGCGCTGAGACCCTTTCTCCGATAGGGCAGTACGAGGGCTCACCAGGAGGCCAGCAGAGAAGAGGCGCCTGGAACGGGGTCTCGTGGGACCCTCTGAAAGCAGCCCCCCCCCCCCCCCCCCCCCCCCCCCCCCCCCCCCGTCAGGCCCTCCTCCTCCTCCTTCCTCTCTTTGTCACATCCTAGGATAAACGATTTCCCCATATGTGCCCTGCTGTCAAGGACATTCCCTCCCCGGCCCGCTGACATCTCCCCTCTTTCCCCCCAAATAGGTTTTTAAGTGACTTTGTCCTCAGAAGATGCGATTCCGTTTGTTTTTCCTTCTGACATTATCTCTCTGGAGAGTTTCTGGTTGGGAGAATTATGTCGAGGCTGCAGATTGCAAGAGAATTGCTTCTAATAGGGAACAGACAGACAAGACACCTTTCATGTCCAGCCAAGTTTTTCTTTCTGGCCCCCCTTCTCCCTCCCTCCCCCCCTTCTCATCTTCCCTTCTTGGCTCCTCGGTTAGCCCGCGTTTGGGCCTGTTTCTTCGGGACATCTGGTGAATAAGGTCACACATTGACTTTATTTGAAAGATTGGCAGCTGGGTCAAGCGCAGCGCCGACCGCTCCAGCTCTAGAGTCCAAGGTGAGGGCCGTCAGTAGGAGGGGGATGCGGGGGGCAGGGAGTGGAGCCCGTCCTGCTTCCAGGAGGCCCGAGCTCTTGTTTCCAGAGGCAGTCCTAGGCTCAAAGGCCACCGAATCCCAACCACTCGTTTTATAGGGAGGTGACTTCCTCAAGTCAGAGAGCTGAGAAAGGGGATTCGAATCCAGGTCTTGCCGAGTTCCAGCCCAGCACCAGGACACACTCTACTACCTCTCAAACTAGGCCCTCGGAAGCTCGGTTGGATTTGCCTACATATTGATCTCCAAGTTCCAGTCTCAGCCTTTTAAGAAATTAAAAAAAATGTGCATGATGTCTGCCTGCAATCTTTGCTCCTGGGGAGCCTGAGACTGCTGGATGGCTTGAGTTTGGGAGGCTAATGCTGGCCTAAGTCTGGCACCAATATGTCCAAGCTCTGGGAGCAGGAGCGACCCCAGGCCACCTAAGGAGGTAGAGATGGAGTCGATTGGAGTTATGGTGGGGAGCAGTGGTGGGGTAGAGCCTGAGAATGGCCCCCTAGGCTGGGTAAGGTCAGGAGACCCATTTATTTGTTATTATTATTATTTTTAATAAAACCCTTACCTTCCACCTTAGAATCAATACTGTGTATTGGTTCCAAGGCAGAAGAGCGGTAAGGGCTAGGCCATGAAGGTGAAGTGACTTGCCCAGGGTCACACAGCTAGAAAGTGTCTGAGATCAAATTTGAACCCAGGACCTCCCATCTCTAGGCCTGGCTCTCTATCTACTGGGCCACCCAACTGCCCCCTGGAGACCCAATTTAAAAAACAACAGACAGTGTCAGAGTGAGAAGGGACTTTAAAGATGATTTATTCTAGCCTTTTTTAATTTGGAAAATTTTATTTAATTATTAAGAAAAATTTTCCATGGTTATAAGATTCATGTTCTTTCCCTCCTGTAGCTGACAGGCAATTCCACTGGGTTTTGCATGTGTCATTGATCAAGACCTATTTCTGTATTATTAGTATTTGCACTGGGGTGATCGTTTTGTTTGGACTCTACATCCCCAATCATATCCTCATCAACCCATATGATTGATCATGTGTTTCTCTTGTGTTTCTGCTCCCACAGTTCTTTCTAGTGAGACCCTCAGCATCACTCTGGGTCATTCCAGCCTTATTTTTTAAAAGAAGACCCTGAAGCCTGAGAGGGGAAGTCCCTGGGCTAACGTGCCACCGCCGGTGACTAGTGGGAGGACTTAGGACTCCCTCCCTGGGGTTCTTTTCCTCCCCAGGATCCCTCCCCAAACCTCCAAATAACGGTCTAGAACATAGATTCTTGGGGACGGGGTCCTGGCTCCACTCACATAAGCCTGGGGGGAGGGAAGGAAGGGAAGGCTCCGGAGGAGGAACTCCTTAGCCTCGGGACTGTCTTGCTTTCCTTGTGTCCTGGAGGCCATTTCGCTCCTTTCCTCCCAAGGATTCTAGCTTTGGGAATCAGCTTCCGGTCCTCGCAGCCCCCAAGGGAAAAAAGGGATACTAGAAGTCTCCATCCCCAGCCCCGGTGCCAGGCCTGGAGTCAGGGAGACCCGGGTTCCTATAGGACCGCAGACGCTGACAGGCGGTGTGTCCCTGGCAAGTCACTCCGCCCCTTTCCCTCTGCTTCCCCCTCTATAAAAGGAGCTGGAGGAGGCGGCAAACTGTCCGTAGCTTTGCCCTGAAAACCCCTAGTGGGGTCCTGGAGAGGCAACTGAAATTGATGTGGGGGTAAAGGCTTCTCCTAGACACCGCCGAACCCCAGAAAGTGTCCCAGGTCAGAGTCCAAAAAGAACTCATTTGTCTTTGCATTCCTGCAGTGCTGAAGGAAGGTGCCTGAGCTGACAGAAAGATCCCTTCCGGCCCCTCCCTTCATTCTCTTTTATTTTAAACTCTTACCTTCCATTTTAGAAGCAGTAAGGGCTAGGCAATGGGGGCCAAGTGACTTGCCCAGGATCACACAGCTAGGAAGTGGCTGAGGTCACACTTGAACCCAAGACCTCTCATCTCTAGGCCTGGCTCTCCATCCTTGGAGCTGCCTCCTCTCCCCTCATTCTTGATGAGCATGGATAGGCACCTCCTGGCTTGCTGCTTCTGATAAGCATCTGTTTTATATGCCAGATCTCTAACTATCCCCTAAACTGAACATTCTCCCCCTTTTGACTCTGAGGCTTTAGATGCAGCCACATGACCCAACTCCGGCTCCAGAGAGCCAGTAACACGCCACCAGCACTCCATCTCTCCCCAGGCAGGCCCTGTGGTCTGCAGGGCACAGAGTACCCCAAATGCCATCTCCTCTGGGAGGCGGTCTTCCCCCCAGCCTGCCTCCCTCCCTCAGCCGGGCCATTTGATTTACATTCCAATAAATACATCTCTTTATTTTTAAGCTAACTTTTGGAGTCTGTGGGTCCGAGGAGAGCACCCCACCGGATCGAGGGTTTGACTTCAAAGCTCTCCCACATCCAAACGCCCTGACCAGACTGAGAGATTCCTGGAGGGAACTGGAGCCAGAAGACCCGAGTTTGAATCCCAGCTTTAGTGCTCCTTAACTGTGTCCTTGGACAAGTGGCTCCCGAATCTCCGACACCGCTTCTTTAAATGAGAATAACAACCCTTGAACTAGTCACACAGGACTGCTGGGAGGATCAGCCTTCGATGTAGAGTTAAGCCAAGAATTGGGAGGGGAGGGCTGTGGATATGTTTGTGACATGGAGAGGCCGTAGGTAAAGTTCTAACGTCACTCATTTCTCTTCTTAATGCTTTCCTCCACAACTCCTACGTGTGGTTTCAAAGCCATTTTGGTTTTGGCTACACCCGTATCGGAGGATGACCGTAGATTGCAGCCTTTGAGTTGGGCCATCTTGAATTAAAACTGTCAAATCTGGATGAAAAGCAAGCCTGGGAGCAATTTGGGGGGCTGCCCCACCAAGAAGACGATGGTAGTGTTGAGTCTCTCAGAGG
Organism: Monodelphis domestica; assembly: GCF_027887165.1. Classification (NCBI taxonomy): domain Eukaryota; kingdom Metazoa; phylum Chordata; class Mammalia; order Didelphimorphia; family Didelphidae; genus Monodelphis; species Monodelphis domestica. The sequence goes on along the minus strand of NC_077227.1, from coordinate 581,608,532 downwards.
ATGAAATGTAACTCTCATTTGTCTGAATACAAAACACCTTCTTGTCCCAAATCTTACAAAGTAGTCTACCAGCATCACTTTTTAGCACATACCTATTTTTTTAAACTTGCAAAGACATCTTTGAGCTCTTGTGAGATACTGTGCCCTTTCTCCAGAGCCATCACCTGGTGGCCAGCCTTCCGGGGGCTTCTGGCCTCCTTAGACTGGTCCATGGGCAACAGACAGTGTTTCCAGTGGTGTGCCAATCTCGTCCTTCACCGGAACGACCAAAAACCTAGTCACTGCCCTGGGATAAAGCGTCAGAGGCCTTTATTTTCAGAGGGATGCTCCATGTTTCCACTCAAAAGCCTCATGTGAACTTGAACAGCAATACGGATATAAGGTTTACTAGTTTTCCTTTCTGGGAGGAAATCATTTGAATGTTAAGAGGTAAGGAGATATCTTGGGAGGTGAGGCAGACTAAAAAAAGTGTTTAAAAAGAAATTTTGCTTAATTTATGGGGGATGAACATATATGTTTAACTGAGGAAACAAGGCTAGTGGAAGGCATGCCAGACCTTGGGATCCTGACATCAGGGAGGACAACCTCCCTCTGGACAGGGCTTGGTTGTCACAGGCTGGCAGGACAAAGGATCTGCCTCTGGGGAGAATTCCTATGCTCTTGTGTCCCTGGGGGTGGGGGGCTGTTCTGGAGTGGGATTCATGGGCAGGCCCCCCAGAGGCTTCCCAGGCTCACAGTTCCTTTTCTTAAGTGTCTTTCACAGTTATTCTGCCTCCTCCTTTTGGCTTATCTGCACTTCTGGGTCCCCCAAAGTCTCAGGGCAAAGGCCAGAGAGGAGCTGCTCAGGCTCAGGCTCAGTCTTCAGAATAGCCTTTGGGGGTCATCCAGCCCCTGGATTTTGCAGGGTTAGGAAATGTCGCCATCTAGAGGTGAGTTTCAAGGATGGCAAGAGGGCATCTGTCTTCAGCGACTAATAAAGGGAGCATTAGTCATCTCAAGAATTTCTGAGTACTTCCTTTTCCTCCCTCTTTAGATCAATAATTGCTTTTTCATCCTTTGTTGAGGCTTGGCTATAGCAGTGATTCCAAAGGAAGCCCTTTTCCAGAATGGTACAAAATCAGCAAAGTTGATTCCTATTATTCCAAGGCACCTAGTATAGCCATTCACTACACCAGAGTGTAAAAAAATAATCTTTTAATTCCTTTGTAATTGGCACAGATGGCATAATTCAAACTCACATTTTTATTTAAGAGTCTATGAACCACCATACTGTGTAGCTTTAAAAGCACAGAAATCATATTGGCTTAAGAATTTTAAAAATTACATTCAGCATCGTATTCTCAAGGTTAATCCATAAAATTAAGTCCAGGGACTGAATAAATTAAGGGAAAAGCTAATATGTGTGTATGTGCACATGTGGGAGAGGTTCTCAAGATATACAGTCTTTTTCATGAATTTGCAAATACTGCATTTTGTCCATTTTCATGCTCACAAAAGCCTTGCTACTTTACTAGCAAATGAGAAAATTTACAAAATTGTTACTTATAAATATAGCAGGGTGCATATAAACTTGGATGATGAACTACTTTGTAAGGAGGAGCCCTCAAAATCAGTCCTGTTTGATGCTACTGCCTTGGTCTAGATTTGAAAGGCTCTCTCCATTTCTTGAAAACCACCAAAATTCACTATTAAACCCCACCAGCAGACTACATCCTAAGTAATTTATATTGCCACCTGACTGGGGAGAGGGTTAGCTTCCAAGAATGACAGGAGATGAGCTGCAGCTAGTCACAAATCCCATTTCCAAGGCCAAAAACAACAAAGATCAATCATAGTCTCTGGTTTCATTAGCAGCTTTCTGGGTGAAAAGCACATTATGAACCATGAAATTGCTTGTGTCATGTATTCTTCAGTAAAGAAACTGACCATCATCTTTGGGTGTTATTATGAATGGGGAGAGAAGATGGGGGGACCAATCTTGTCTCAGGGCAGATATGGTGCATGCTCTAGAGGATCTCCATCTCTATCAAAAGGAGATGAAGCCCCCAGTGATCAGGGCAAGGGCAACTCACAGCAATAAGTATAGGCTTCGGTGAACACATTTCTACTTGCAAAAGGCATTCATGATTAGTTAGATCTGGCTAGGAGTGAGGGTTCATTCTGATTTGGTCTCTTTCCTGCTGAAAGGCCTGAATTCTCCAGTTCTGAGGCAATCCTAAGTCAATGATCTAAATGGCCAAAGGTGTCAAAGATGCTAAGTGAAGATGATTCCCACCAATTCAATAATCATTAGAGCTCTAGGGCCTGGGTCTTAACAAAAGCACGCTGTATTACAACCTGGCATGTGGAAAGTAAGATTTGGGTTAGTGCATAGTGAAAGTTCCCACCCCGGGGCCCTCGAGAGGCAGAAGTTTGCTGCTTGGTTCCTCTCCTTTCTCAGTTCAATGCTCTTGGGTTGCCTCCATCGTGGCCTTTATGCCTGTCATGGCCTTGTCCATAGCTGGTTTCTTTGAATAATCCCGTTCTCCAAAAATAGTACTTCCTATCCGAACATTTGTGGACCCCATTTCAATCTGGAGAGGAATGGAGAGAGAGGCAACATTGAATCCTGAATAACAAGAAATGATGCCCTGGGCATGCTTCTCAATGTACATCTCACATATACAAGGCGCCATCTTCTTACCACCAGGGCACCTCAGAGATTTCCCAGCCTTCCACCTAACCCTGTCTCATTGCCTTTGGTAATGCCTTATAGGCCTCTTGGACAGAAGCTTACCGCATGCTGGAAATCCATGGACATGCCCATACTCAGTTCCACCTGGTCAATGGGGAGGCCGAGCTTCTCGCACAGCTCCTTCCGCAAGCACAACAGAGCCTATAGAATAGTCAAAAGGAGTGAAGGGTCAGGTGACAGTTGTCCTCTCTAAGGGTGCTTGAAGGGGCTGCATTCAGACTTCTGGCAAAGGTTATTTAGCCACTGATTCAGGACTTCAGTTCTAAGATGTTCTAATGGAATATTTTCTGGGAAACTTAGCTCACTTCAATAAGATTTCAGTAGAAAAGAAACTAAGACCTTATTCTCCTCAAAATATACATCCCAACTGGATGAAGAAATGCCTATGGGGCATTTCTTTGGGAAACCCTCCCCTTTCCCAAGGGCTGCCACATGTTTAAATTTAGAGAGTTTAACTTTGCAAAGATTTGGTTAAAATCTAAGTTACCTTTGAAGCCTGCCACTATAGCAAGCACTTTAGCAGCTATATAGAGAACTGAAGAATGTCAGAGCCAGAAGGGATCCTCTGCCACTGCCTTACAGATTAGGGAAGCAAAATGCAAAGGGAAGAGCCTCACTAAAGAGCAGTGAGTGTCACTGCTGGGTAAGTTAGGGTAAGAGCTCAGGGTCCTGTGCACCCGCCACCCCTGCCCCTGCCCCCTCAACAATGCTACCCAAGCTGGTATTTATATGCCACTATACCTGGAAATCTGGGTTGGGCCCTTTACTGAGGTCATGTCCAAAACTCCCTATGGTCATCAAACCCACGAACTCCAGATTGGGACACTTGGCATTGATGTGCTGCACTGTGGCCATTGTCTCTGAAGGTGGGAGTCCATGCTTACCTTCATGGAGAGAAAGATGGAAATCCAAGAAGCTTTAAGTGGCAGAAGATGGATGAATTTCAATCCCCCAGAACCAAACAGATGGTCCAAAGGCAAGATACTCTTCTCTTTAAGGATTCTCAATGAATGTCCAACCCAAACCCAAGCTCCACAGGCAGGAGTCTGTCCAGGACAGGGTGCCCCCACCCCAGCCTTTATGCCATTTCTTGGACAGAACATTTTATAAAGTGGACTTCCTCTCCAAGACATAAGAACTTTGTTGGAGACAAGATCTACCATGCTATATCCTTGGAGGAGTTATTGGATTCGATTTTTCTATATCTGTGCTGTGGAATTTCTGATGGCTTTATCTATATTAAAGTTTATAGGACCAGAGATTTAGACCTGGCAGGAACCTAGGCTAACCCCCACACTTTACAGATAGGAAACATGGGCCTAGAGAAGGTGAAAGACAAGGGCATAGCAAGTGGCAAAGCCAGCTGAATACTGAATACTAAGTGTGCTTGTAATAACACATTTGCATCTTAGGTACATGCTAAGATATCATTGAATCTACTGGAATACTAACACATGAGTTATTAGCAGATGACTGACTATATGATTTATCATTGGTTTTGTGGTTAGAGTATCCTTACTTACTGATCAGAGTGGCCATAATCCACAAGTTCCATCATTTACTGAATAGAGTAGCTGGACTCACTCAATCTCTAAACAATAGAAAATTTCTGCCAATCATTAAGAAATGGTTCAACTACAAATTGAATCTGTAGCTAAGTACTGAATTGCCCACAAGGAGGATACAGCAGAATTGTGGTTTGTGGATATGACTAAAGTAGGGAAAGAAATATCCCAACTGCACCACTCCTGTAAATTAAGGAAACATAATTATTGATGAGCACTGGCTTTAGGAAGGCTGTGAACAAAGAGCTACTTTATAAGGCTGACATGTAAAATAATAATAATCATGTATACTTTCAACCCCAGCATGCCAAAGAAACTTACTGACAAAAACCTACACTGATTTTTTTAGTGTTCCAGATACTAAGCAGTACTGAAGATGAGAATTTATTTAAAAAGAAAAAAAAATCTAAGAAATATTATCCAGATTCTAAATTTCCATTCCCTTTCTGGGCAGCTGGCTGCCTAGTTTGGCATTTTCAAAAAACCAAAATCATGCCCCTGCTCCAGCTACTCTTTACTTTGAAGGTAGGAATATGGGAGCCTCCTGTGGGTGTGAAGCTGTTCCACATGCACTGCTGGGCACTCTGGGTCAGCAGTGGCTTTTATAGAGTTTGGGAAGATGAGATGTGAACTGGCCACTTGCTCTCCAAGAAGATGCTTGTGTACAATAAGAACTCATTTACAAAGCATCTTCCTCATGGCGGCCCTGTGAGGTAGGTAGCGTAAGTACATATTTCCACCCACTTTATAGGCTGAGGGTCTCCCCATCCCACGGGAGGTAAAAGCCATTAAGTTAGGTCTTAGTCACTTACTTTCTTCCCCACTGGTGTTAATCTGCACCATGACTTTTAATCTCTCTGAAGAGCCTCTCTTCTGCCAAGAATTGTTTACTTTGTCTGCCAACTTCACAGAGTCCACAGTTTCCAGCATGTACAGGTTGGGGACAGCTATAAGGAAGAAGAAGCAATGGAGCTGACTTGGCTTTCTACTCAACCTAGTCTTATAGGTTGCATGCCTGCCCTTCTTGAATTCTTAACCATAATAATAATAATAATACTTTAAAATTAAAATTTATATTTATACAAATATATATTTAGGAAATAAATATATTTTATTAAATTTATTAATAGTAATAATAAAATGCTTTATGGTTTGCAAAGTACTTTACAAATGTTATCCCTTTGGCCCTTACAACAACCTTATGAGGTAAGTGCTATTATATTCACTTTATAGATGAGGAAATGAGGCTGAGAGATTAAGTTACTTACTGGCCTAGAGTCAATTATTTGATAAGAACTTATTGATCAGTCACTATATGCCAGGCATTGTGCTAGTCATTGAGGATGCAAAGAAAGACAGTCTCTGCCCTCAAGGAGCTCTCAATCTAGCTTGCATAGCTAGTAAGTGCCTGAGACACAACTTGAACTTGGGTCTTTCCGATTCCTCACACAGCATTCTATCCGCTGTTCAGCCAGAAACCCAAGAGATATTATGACTAAGTATGAGCTAGAATGGAAGTTGGCACTGTTCTAGTGCAAGAATCAATAAGGAAAGGGAAATACTTAATGTACCAAATTAGATATCAATATGCATCAGTGTATTAAATTTTCTTTAGTTCAATTTAAAACTAATTTATTCCACACTTTTATGTACTAGATCTTTGTTTCAGGGAGAATCTTGGAGTCATTAAAAGTCCTCAAGATTTTTCCAAAAAGAATCTGGCTCATTCTCTTCTACCCAGTTCTAGGTTACCCACAATGCATATCTAAGATACATGTCCATGTATGTTAGATCACCTTTAAAGGTTGTCCATTTAGCAGCACTTCATAATCAAGGAAACAGGTATTCTTGATCTACTTGGTTTTTTCCTAAATGATCTTTTAGAATATCAATATTCCCTTTCTATGAGAACTGGAACGACCTCCAGGAATTGATGTAGAGTGAAAGGAGCAGAACCAGGAGAACATTGTACACAGAGACTGATATACTGTGGTACAATTGAATGTAATGGACTTCTCTACTCGCAGCAGTGCAATGATCCAGGACAATTCTGAGGGACTTCTGAGAAAGAACATATTCACATTCAGAGGAAAAACTGTGGATGTAGAAATGCAGAAGAAAAACATATGATCGATCATGTGGTTCCATGGGGATATGACTGGGGTTTTGGAATTAAGATTTTTTTTTTTTTGGAATTTAAGATGTATTACCCAATAGAATTGCTTCGTGGCTCTGGGAGGGGGGAAAGAAGAGGGGAGGAAAAGAACATGAATCATGTAACCATGGAAAAATATTCTAAATAAATAAATTAGTTAAAAAAATAAATATTGATATCCTTGATGTTAAAATAAGACTCCTTCATGGCTTGAAGACCTAGAATACCGCATTAAAGCTGCAACTAGAAATGGAGAAGTACATTTTAGGAATGAGTAAGCTCCAATATCTTTTTTTTAATTTAAGTTAATTTTTTACAAGTATGTATTATTTCTCCTTCCAACTATTCTCCACTCTCTCCCTCTCAATGAACAATTAAAAAATAAAACCCTTCATATCAACATGTATAGCACAGTAAAAAAGATGACTATATTAGCTCTGTCCAAAAACCTATGTCTCATTCTATATTATAACATAGACACCTCTAGCAGGATATGGGTGGCACATTTCCTCTTCAAGTGTCTGGATTTGTGTTTAATTATTGCATTGATTAGAATTCTAAAGTCTTTCAAGTCTAAAGTCTTGCTTTTCTTTATGATTGTATAGATTATTCTCCTAGATATGCTCACTTCACTTTGCATCAGTTTATATAGTTGAACAAAGTTTGGTTCTATATTCATTATTTTCTCCTGAAACTGTCCGTTTTGCATTTCTTATGGCATGATAATATTATAATACATTCATATGCCATAATATGTCTAGTTATGCCATATGCCAACAGGTGGGCATTCCTTTAGTTTCCAGCTTCTGGCAACTACAAAAAGGGCTCCTATAAATACTTTTGTACAAATAGGCTCTTTCCTCTTTCTTTGATTTTTTTTTGGGGGGGTGGGGAAAGGCCTAGGGCTGATGGGTCAACTAGTATGCATAATTTAGTTACCTTTTAGGCATGGCTTCAAATTGCTTTAGACTGCAACATCTAACCAACAAATAACTGCAGGAGTAGTGGCATAAAAGTTACCAGAAAAAAAGAATGACCAGAGGATAGTCTATGTTTTTGCTGGAAGCCATGCAATGACAAGAGAACGAGAAGAAACACAGAATATTGGGTAAACTCCCTGTGGAGGATCTGTGGGAGGACACCCACAGGAGTGGTGTGGATGGCCAAGAATTTGCACCACTGGAGAGTAGCCACACTGATGAGATAATAAATCCAGTAAGTACTTGATTATGTGCCAGGCACTCTCCTAGGGACTAGTGACACGATAAAAAGTCAAACAGTTCTTACTCTCAAGGAATGTATTTGCATTCTACTAAAGGAAATATGACACGTACACAAATTCACATAAGGTGGCCCATTATGTGGGCAAAGCAGTGGTCTGGACAAAGCATTCTTGAAAAATAATGAGGAGGGCACCACCATTTTCAGATGGCAGATCAGAGCTAGGATGATGTGTCACATTTCGTGAAGAGCTAATAGTCCAGATGGCTGGAATGTGCTATGCATGAAGGGAGGCAATATGAAATAAGGCTGGATCCAGGAGTTTGTATTTTATCCTAGAGGCAATAGAGAATTCCTGAAGAGTAGGAAGTTCAGAGGAGGGGAAGAGCCTTGGGTTGGTAGATGGAGCATCTTATTTGAAGAATAACAAGGAGGTCAGTGTAGTCGGACGGTCACAGAGGTATAAGGAGCCTGGAAAGGTAGGAAGTGGCCAGCTTGTGAGGGTGATGGATCATTAATGTGCAGCTGGTAAAAATGAATAAGTACATGGACTAAAATGTTTAAAATTCATTTCCACAGGCATCAACTACTCTGTTTTACCCTGTTAATATTAACAACTTGAATTTCTTACCTGAAAGAAACCTATCATCACCAATGGGTAAATTAGGGGAGTCTTTACTTCAGACTATTTTCCCCTCTTACCTTTAACAGAAAAGCTTTAGCTTATTTCCTTACCGATCAATTTGTTGACATTTTGTTTCTGCAGGTGGCCAATGAAATGCCATTTGATCTCAGGACATGAAGATAGAATCTGGAGAAAAAGCAGGGGGAGGGAGAGATGTATTTTGGCTCCGACTTTAAGGGTACAGATCAGGACCACTAGCAGACACTTCTTGGCCAAGGATCCCTACAATTCTTGGGTCAGTCCCCTACACCTCCAACATAAGAGCTCCAGGTGGACTTGGTAAATCACTACTCCTACCCTTTCTTAGCTCCCTAACAGCTTTCCCAACAAGAGAGAGATTCAGGTACGATGGTTCTAGGGCTCCTGCCCTGCCTTTTCTCCATCCCAAGGTGAGTGGCTCTATGTCCATATTTATCACGGCTTATAAGTTTCAAATAGATACCAAGATTGCAGCAGGCTACAACCAACCGTTTTTAGGGATCTAAAAGGGAGAAAAATCCATCTAAGATCTAGTTACATTGTACCATTGGATTTAGGGGTGGAAGGGACTTCATATGAGACTTTCCATTTAGCTAGAAAAAACCTATGAACAAGCCAGAACGGACACTTTTTTGAACTCTTCTACTTTCTCCAATTAAAAACAGCCCAGGGAGGAAGATCAAGATTTAGAATGAATATAAAGAATCTATAAAAACACACTTACTTTAGTATTTGATGCTTTTTCTAACAGCTCCTGAACCTGAGAAGATTAAAATGAAAATTACATGAGTCCAAAGTCCAGCAAATGGGCCTTTTCTAAAGTCTAGTCATATCCTCTCATTGCAGACAAGGGGAACTCAGACAGGACACTTACATAGTTCTCTCCAAAGCTGCGCTGCCCATGAGCATATGCCTCAATCACCATATCAGCAGGTTTGGTTTTGCTCACAGCTACTAGCCGGGGTTGGATGGCTGGAAGATCCTGCCAAGAGGGAAAGATTCCATACTTGAGTGAAAAGTAGAAATATTCACTTTGGGTTTTTTGGTTTTTAAACCCTTAACTTCTACCTTGAAATCAATACAAAGTACACAGAAGAGGAGTAAGGCCTAGGCAATTGGGCTTAACTGACTTGCCTAGGGTTACACAGATAGGAAGTATCTGACATCACATTTGAACCCAGGTCCTCTTAACTTCAGGCATGGTGCTTTATCCTCTGTGCTACCTAGCTGCCCTGAGATATTCACTTTGAAATAACTGGCAGCAAGGAAGAATTATCCTAGTAAATCTAATGGAAAAGAATTAGAATAAGAGCCTTGACAACCCCATTTTTATCTCTTTAGTCCTATAGGAAGCAGTATTCTTTACCTTTAAATGTATGATACTTCAAGTTTAACAATCTACTACCTAAAAAAGGACTGTTCTTACTCAGCAGAAGTAAGAAATAGTAAAGTCACAATCCTTCAAACAGAAGGAAACCTATTTACTGGGGCCTGATGCCTCAGAGATTACAAGGGATATTCTACATTGAACTAATTTTTTGTTCTTTTTGTGTTCCTTGTAAGCCTGAGTAACTCAGTTTCAGAAGAGGGAAAAAGGATGGGAAGGGAATTATCTGGAATTTGTGACTCTGAACTGTTCAGGAGAAGAACAAATTCAAGTTCAGTCAAGAGAGATTTATTCTTTCTTAGAGGGGGGTCATGGACTGTTCTAAGGCAAAATTCCTGAAATTAAAAACAAATAAATTTAACATCTGTATGCAACCTGTTTCTACCTCAAAGACAGCAGGTGAGAAAAGGCCTAGATTTTGGAAATTTATAGGCCACAGCAGTGATGAGAAACAGCCCTATTTTTACTAAAGAAAAGCCATCTGTTTTTTTGCAGTAAAGCCTTGACTGGTCTCTTGCAGATTCCTTAATACAAAGTACCCAGCATGAATCAATGGACCATTTATCACTGTGGGGCCCAATAAAAGAAGCAGGTACAGCCCAGATCTTGAGTTTTTTGGCAGTTCAGTTGTGAGATATATTAATTTCTCTTGAAGTACTCTCTTCCTCAATATATGCAGTTTTGGGTGGCTGAGAAAGGACACGAGAGATTAGCTAGTAATAGAAGAAAAATCTAGTGCTTCAGACATTCCAGCTGATGGGTTCTTTTGAAGGTTCTGCTCAATGATGTCATAGGCTAAGACATGAAATAGGCTAAGATAGACCCCAAATTTTAGAGATAGAAGAAATCTCAGAGATCAATTAGCATAATCCCTTCATTTTAAAGATGAGGAAACCTTAGAACTTAAGGGAACAAGTAACTTAAGTGAATTGCCCATCATATGAAGGGTGCTAATGTAAGAGATGGCACTTGACTTCTACTATAGTATCTTTCCACTAGATTTTTGTTGTTGTTTTTGGATCATTTCAGTCCTGTCCAACTCTTCAGGTCCCTATTTGGGGTTTTCTTGGCAAAGACACTGTAGCAGTTTGCCATTTCTTTCTCCATTTATTTTACAGATGAGGAACTGAGGCAAACGGAGTTAAGTGACTTGTTTAGGGTCACACATTCCAAGTCCAATGCTCTATCTCCTGTGCCATCTAGCTGCCTACAAGATTAATCCACTAAATTAACCCAAGGACCCTCCTATCTCCAGTTCTGCAAACTCTAACACAAGTTCACGATACTTTCCCACCCCGTTCCCAACTTTAGTTTTCTCATTCACAATAGCAAAGTTCCAAGGAAAGGAGAGATTAACTAGTAACAGAATGTCAGATGGGACCCAAGAGTCCTGATTCATTGCTTAATGTACAGTCTAACTCTTTTCCATAATCACTATTTAAAGAGCAGAATCTCCTTCTTTTCAATAATGACATCCATTGACCTGGGTAGCTATGAATAGCTATCATTAATAATGCCATTCACCATCAGGTATTTTAAAGTATCAGAGAATTTTTGAGCTGGGAGAAACCCTTGAAATTTCTTGAGGGAATCAATAAGTAAGCTTTGGGAGAGGTAAGACAATTAGAAAATATATATCTCCTTCTTTACTGACTATAACTACCCTACCCAGCCCCAAAATTTGCTCTACTAGCCTCTCCTATTGTTCTCAATTTACCTTATCCTTAAAACAAAGTCCTATAGAGAGGTATGACTGATACTAGAGCTGCTCTAGGAGGCTCAGTGAAGACCACTGGTTCTAGATTCGGAAGACTCGAGTTCAAATTTAGCCTCAGATGCCTGCTAACTATGAGACACAGGGCATCACTTAACCTGTTTGCCTCAGTTTCCTCATTTTAAAATGGGAATAATAGCACCTACTTCCTAAGGTTCTTGTGAGCATCAAATAAGATAATTGTAAAGCCAGTGCCTGGCATGTAGTAAATGCTATATGTTAGTTATAATTATTATCATCATCATCATCATCATCATCATCGGCACTGGGAATTGCTGCCAGGAAATATTTCACTCAGCGGGTGTATGATTTCTATGGGGAGGATCATTTAGAATGACAGAATGCTAGAGCTAAGGATCTTAAGTCCAATCCCACTCTTTTCCCCTCTATTTTACAGACTGCAATACAGTCAAGGGTCAGACTTGGGGCTCTGGTCTTCTGAATCCCAGCCCAGAATTTCCTGTTTTCTAAGTTTGTCAATATAATAAAGGGGGCACCTTTAAAGCGCTCCCTATCTATTTTCCTTTAGATGACTACCTACTACCAAAAGGGGCTGTAACCTCTGGTCTGGGGTCATTTCAAGAGGAGGAAAACCAACTGCAAAAGAACCCTTACACAGCACTTTGTTGATACTTCTCTTATGCATATGTATGAAAGACACCAAAACTCTTCTTCCAAAACCTCATTGAGGTATGAAGGTGGTCCTAGCTTCTCAAAAGCAATGCTAGCAGGGTACAAGGTCTGATAGATCTTATAAAGTAGAAAGGATTTTGGCATGGGCAAACTTTTTCCCAGTCACCACAAAAGACCAAGCTATCTAGTTCTGACCAAACTGATTGCAGGGTAATAAATTCTCCCAGCCAGAGCAATTCTTGAAGTTGCTGTCGTTGTTGAGTTATTTTTTGTTATGTCTGACTCTTCTTGGCAAAAATATTGCAGTGGTTTGCCATTTTATTCTCCAGATCATTTTACAGATGAGGAAATGGAGGGCAAACACAATTAATAAGTGACTTGCCCAGGGTTACACAGATAGTAAATGTCTGAGGCCAGATTTGAACTCAGAAAGATGAGTCTTTCTAACTCCAGGCCTGGCACTCTATCCCTGGTGCCACTTAGCTGCCCAATTCTTTAAATATGTGTAATGAGTCATAGAAGATTAACAATTTGTATTAGTTAAGCAATCTTAAGAAGAAATATTAGCATTTGAACACATGACAAAGTGGATGGAGAGCCAAATCTGAAGTAATCTGAGTTCAAGTCTAACACATGCTGGCTTTTTGACCCTGGAAAAGTCACTGTACTTCTAAGTATTTTAGGAAATTCTTAAGGATATAAATTGAAAAGCAGGTGCTGATATGCACTGAAAAGGGAGTTTTCTATACCAATTAAATCAGAAGTCTAGTCTATACCACAGCCTGATGAATCTCCTAAGTACCCCAGGAAAGTAACATATCATTCTCTCCCGTGGTAGGTTCTATTCACATAAGCTTCTGCCCTTAGTACAGTCCTTGACTTTCAAATAATTCAGAACTGCAGTTCTAGGGGTTTTAGAAATCTTTTGATCTGATGTTCTCATTATAAAATCTAAGACCTGAAGCATTCAATTCTTCTTTTGGGTGCCCACCCTGGCCTGTTTTATCCCCATGACACAAGGTAACTAAGAGTGTCTTTTCTACAATCTCCTCTTGGAGAGAGCTAAATGGTAAATTCCTATTATGCCAAGGGGTTGTTAGACATTTCCCGAAAAAACCTCATGAATTGGAAGAGCCCTTGAGTGCATATAGAATCTCTTCTTTTAAGAGTAATGGTGATTGGGGGGGGGGGGGGCGGGGTGGAACAGCTGAGTAGCTCAGTGGATTGAGAGCCAGGCATAGCAATGGGAGGTCCTAGGTTCAAATCTGGCTTCAGACACTTCCCAGCTGTGTGACCCTAGGCAAGTTACTTAACACCCCTTCCTCCCCCCCCCCCCCCCCAATTGCCTAGCCCTTACGTCTCTTCTGCCTTGGAATCAATACACAGTACACAGTATTGATTCCAAGACAGAAGGTAAGGGTAACAGTGATGGAAGAACTCCAGTACGGAAGAATCTACTATCTTCTAAGCAGCACATTCCACTTTTAGGAGTGAAATAGTTTAGGGTTCACTTACAGGATAGTTCTAACAAGTAGGATGTTTTTCCTTATCTGTATCTAAATCTGCCTCTTCTCAGATAAAATAAGTTGGATAATATTAGTAACATTTAAACAGCACTTACTCCGAGAGAGCTACTATGCTAAGTGCTTTACAATTATCTCATTTGCACCATAACCTTGGGAATTAGGTGCTATTTTTACCTCGAATTTTCAGATAAGGAAACCGAGACAAATAGAAACTGTCTGACACCAGATTTGAACAAGTGTTCCCGACTCCCAAATCAGTGCTCTATGTACAAAGCCAGCTCTGCCAATACCTGAAGACTGCTGCTGTGAGGCCTCTCTCCCCTGACACTCTAAGTTTTCTTTTCTCCAGTCTAAAAGTCCATGTTCCTCCAACCTGATTTTCCAAAATGACAACATCTTGGCTGCCCTCTTCTGGACACTCTACAACTCATTTATCAAGGTCCTTCCCAAATTGTCCCTCCGAAGTGACTATAACCCTCCAGGTGCGGTCCGACTCGTCGGAGGGGGGAGGAGGGGCTGTCACCTCCCTAGTCACAGCTTTGAAAGGCCCTCCTCATTTTACAGGACGGGAAACAGCGACCCAGGGAAGTTGGATGACTTGCCCAAGGTCACACACGGGATACAGCAGGCCAGCTAAGGGTCAAAATCAGGCACTCTAGCCCTAGTTTCCCTCAGTATGGCCTGGGATGTTTATTTGCTTTTTTGGAGGGGGATTGGGGGGAGGGTTTGCTGTCACGTCACACGATTCTCTCAAATAGAGCTTGCAGGCCGCTAGATCCCGCTGCTGTAGCAGCAGCGCGTCCTTCCCTCCTGAGGGTCACCCCACAATCCCATGGTGTGAGACATCTCCAGATAAAAGGTTTGGGACAGGGAGGCCCTGAGGGACCTCTTCAGGGATCGGACCCTGCATCTTACAGACACCGGGCCTTAGCCCTCAGCCATGCCACCCCCGCGTCCATCCCCCACCTCTACCGGTCACCGGGACGCCCCCGAGTCGCAGGACCCCCAATCCTCGCCCTCACCCGGGATCGCCGCGCTGCAGACTGCTGCACCCGCTCCTTCACGGCCAGTAGCGCTAGCCCAACACCCAGCTCTGCAGACATGCCGGCAGCTTTCCTCATAACACTAAGGCGCTCCAACGCGGTACCCTGTTCCCACCCTCGGCGGCGGCACCCGCGCGCCGACACGGACCTTTTTCCGGTTCCGCCCACTCCCCTGACAGTTAGACCAATCACTGACAGCCGCTGAACTCTCTCGGCCAATGGATACGCGGCCTCGACGATAAGGACGTCCTCACCTCTCAAGAGAAGCCATATTTAGGAGGTCGGGAATACGCCTATGGCACCATCAAATAGCAAGGTGAGGCGTAGGGGTGGGAGACAGAAAGAGGGGCTGTTCTGAGTAGGAGACCTGAGACGGAAGAGCGTCGAAGCTGCCAGCTCCCATGATCTGTGCAATCCCATGAGACTCCTCCCTGTCCCACAGTGATTAGGAGGCCGAGCGACGCCCTACAGGATCCCTTCAGTTCCCTTACTTCTCCTCCCTACCCTCGCTCAGTAATGTGGATCAGTCCCCCTCTGCCTTCCAAACTCGGGTGCTTCTCATCTCTATCTAGACCCTTGGTTGTAGTCCATTCCATTCTCTGAATGCTCAGACCCTTTTATATACTTTAACTTACTAATTTACTAATAATATAATTCACTATATAGTAGCAAATCACTTTTTATCACAGCAACCTCGGTAGCGCAACTGTCATTACCTTCATTTTACAGGTGAGGAAACAGGCTCATATAAGTAAAATGTGTGGCTTACAAGAATTCAACCAAGAGGGGTTGAGAGCATGTCTTCTGATTCCCGGGGCTAGCCCTTCGTTACCACTATACCGCAGTGTTCCACTAGTTAGCACATACCGTTTCATTTTATAATCTTTCGTTTTTACAGCACAGTCATTTTCAGAGAATCTATCCCTCTTTACTTCCCTACACGAATTTATGTATGTTATTACGCCCTCCTCCTCTCCCCACCCCCAACTAGTGCAGTTTCGCTTCTCATTCAGAGCAGTTCTTAAAGAGAAACAATGAAATTTCAGTTTTAGCGGCTACCCAGTGCCCCAATACAAACGTTTAAAACCAAGTCCCTCTACTAGAGAAAAGGTAACACCAGAGGGTTTTCGAAATAAAAACTAAAACTAAACTGTCAAACAAACAAAATTCAGCCCCCTTTTTCTGTAGTCCTGTGCTGGGTGAGTGGTACCCTTTATCTCTGTACTGGACATTTAAGTCAACAATCATTTATGAAGGAAGGGCCTTCTCTATAGTAGAGGAAAGGGACTGATGCGAACCATTTGTTCCAAGGGCCATGAAGGTGAGGTTGGCAGGCACTGGAGAGCCCCTGAATCTTGGTTAGACAACTAAGAAGCCAAGGACCTCCACTGTGTCCCTGAGCCCTCTCCAGTCATCGTGACTTCTATCTTGCCACAGGGTGAGAGGAGGGGTAGTTGCAGCACAGTGCATAGAGTGCCAGGTCTGAAGTCAGGAAGGCCTGGATTAAAATAGGATCTTAGACCCTTCTTAGTGATGTGGCCCTGAGTAAGTTGCTTAGCCCCTGCCATCTTTGTGTCTTAGAATTGATAATAGTTGCTATTATGATAGAAGGTAAGAGTTTAAAAGGGGAGAGACCACTGACTTTGTGCAACTATCTCACTTAAATACAATTTATTTTCAAGTCAAAAGACTCACTGTGGAATACTATTGTGCTATCAGGAATGGTGAACTGCTTGATTTCTATGTGAACTGGAAAGACCTCCATGAACTGACCTGGAATGAAATGAACAGAACTAGGAGAACATTGTACACAGAAACTGTAACACCGTGGGAGGATCAACTGTAATCAACTTTGCTACTAGCAGTAATGCAATGATCCAGGACAAATCTGAGGGCTTTATAAGATAGAATGCTATCCACATTGAGAGAAAGAACTGTGGAAATAGTAATGGAGAAAATAAATGATTTCTCACTTATATGGACATAGGATGTGAGGTTTTGGTTTTACAAGATTATTACAAAAATGAATAATATGGAGATAGATTTTAAGTGATTGTACTTGTATAACCCAGTGGAATTGCTTGTCAACTCCAGGATGGGGGAGGGAAGAGGGGAGGGAGACAACAAGAATCATGTAATCATGGGGGAAAAAAAAGATCACTGGTGATGCCATTTTGGTCCTCTTCTAGTACAAAGGACAACCAACTATGGCAGGCACTGTACTAAGTTGGGTGATACAAAGAAAGTTGAAAACAGTCTGCCCTCAATATGTTCATAAGCTAATGGAAGAGACAATATAAAAAAATACACATAGGGGATAAAGTATAGATAATATCAGAGAGAACATACCAGCATTGAGAATTGTAGAAACTCTTTGCAGAAAGTGGGCTTTTTAGGGGAGACTTAAGGAAATTAGGAAAGCTAAGAGCCAGAAAGGAAGAGGTGGAGAACTATAGACATGAGAGGACAGCCAGTGAAAACGCTCAGAGTTGGGGGGTGAAACTGAAGGATGATCTTGAGAAAAGGTATTTGTTTCAGGTCATTATTCTCAAGAAGTTAACATTCAACTTTTCAGATTGTAGGGTGAGAAGGAAAAGAGGAAAATTGAATATAAAAGGATAAGAAGATTAGGGAGAAATCAATGTTGCTCAAGGGGATCAATGTTGGCTAGAGTTGCCATGGAATGACATCAACTATTTTTAATTGAAACATTTTCTTTAAAAATAATAGAGGTGACAATCTCATTGTACTCCAATTTAATCAGATCATTATCAGTCCTGTTCAGTTGTGGGCCCTTACTTTATTTTTTTTAATTCCCATATTATTCATTCTTATAATATTTAAAGGAATTGTAGGGATTGAAGATAATACAGGGGATAAGGAAGGTTTTGTAACAGGGAATGGAGGAGTTGAAGGGAGAGAGGGAATATGACTGCTGGTGAGGTAAAAGGAAGAAGATACCCCTTGCTGAGAGGCTCTTTGAAAAATGGGATTTCCCGGGGGCAGCTGGGTGGCTCAGTGGATGGAGAGCCAGTCCTAGAGACGGGAGGTCCTAGGTTCAAATCTGGCCTCAGACACTTCCCAGCTGTGTGACCCTGGGCAAGTCACTTGACCCCCATTGCTTAGCCCTTACCACTCTTCTGCCTTGGAGCCAATACACAGTATTTATTCCAAGACAGAAGGTAAGGGTTTAAAAAAAAAGGGATTTCCCAAGAAATGGGCCCACTAAGATAGCCTGAGGGGATGTCTTCTCTATTGATTGATATGGAACATACCCCAGAGCAGGTAAGCACGGACCCCCCTGAGGGACAAGCCTCCCCCAGACCAAGGTTGCCCAGCAGGGGTCTAATAAGGACCTTTTATGGTTGAATGGCTGTCCTTGGGTTCTGCTCCCTCTAAGTTCCCCTGAAATGATAGTCCTCTTATCTGACAGCAGTTATTTAAATAAAGATGAATTTTAATAACAAGTTTGGATTGGGGAGGTATCAGGGAAGAGGGAATTGGGTTTGAGTCTCTCTCAGCTTTTGAGCTGAGGCCAGACTTCAGGCTGGTGGAGGATTTCTTTTATTCCTGTCTATGCTATATCTATGCTAGCTTTCTTTAGTTCAACGTCCTAGTAGTCGACAGCAAGAGGAAGAAAAGGTTCTGATCTTCAGAGCTGGTTGGGCCCGTCTCTTCAGGCTGATGTCTCTAAAGACTGATCTTACAGTTCAAACTGCTCCCCTTCAATCCTTTTGTTTGATGACACATTCACATTAATCCAGGTAGAACACACAGTTGGGAAAGATCCAGGAATAGAGGTACTTCTATCCTGAGACAGGGAGAGAGGCTCCTTCCAGTCCCAGGGCCAGGAAAGAGAGTGAGTCTGTCATGAGACCAACTGTCACTCCAAGTTCCCCTCCCCCCACCAACTATCATTCTTGTCAATATCTTCTTGCTAACATTCCAACTGCTATTTGTTCCACCTGAGTGGCAGAAAGTCCAAAACTTGCTTCAGTTTTCCTTTCCACAATTGTCCCCCCCCCCTTTTTTTGTTGTGACCTTCCCAAGGTCACTTATTTTTATTATACTTACCAATCTACTAAATCTACTTTCTGACTATTCCCCCCAAAACAACAAACTTCCCTCAATTACTCTATCACTAGTCTATGCTAACTTTATCTACTCTAAGGAATTCTATGCAGGAAAGTTTGGGTAAGGATAGTTTTAGGGTTTTACAATAAATTCAGTACAATAAATGTTTGAACAAAACCATTACAAAGAAATTTGAATCTTAGTGCTAATACTACTTACTTTTGCTAAGTTAAACTAATACAAACATTTTTCCTATTTTATATATCTATAATTATTTGCAAACTATTTTATCTATATATATTTCCATTAAACACAATTTCAGCATCAGCTTTACAATAAACAATTAAAAGTTTACTATCTGCAAATGCAGCTAAAGTTTATTTCTAAGTATAATTAACTGTCTATGCTATGCTTAACCTAACTTACTCCTAATCTATTCCCTACTTATTGCAACTATTCTCTAAATCCCAAGTCTAATCTATAACCTAATTTTATGTACAATATATATACATGCTATGCTAAATATTTACAGACTCTATCACTGTTACTAACTTAATTATAGTATATACATTATTTATAGAGATTATTTACATATTATACAATAATATATATTGTTCCGCATCCTGATGTCAGTCAAATAGAAAAATCTATTGATCTTTCTATTTGCCTAAGACCTTATGGAACTAACTATATACATATTTACATTTTGCATAAATATAATTTCAGACACTTGTTTATTTAAACAAGGTCTCCCAATATATGTCAGTTTGTGATTTTGTGTTTTGTGTCTGACAGTGTTGTGTTGAATTAATACGTATCAAGTTTCTTTAGATTTCCACTTCTCATGTTGACTGATGGATCTCTTCTTTCTTCCAAGTTATGTAGTGTTGTATGCTATTTCCCTAATATGTGAAATTAATTTTGTTTTATGATTTTGCCGTACTTAGTCTTACATGTGAGTCCTATTTTCCGTCTGTCCTCTTCTTATATAAACAAATTTACAAATTTCAGAGTCTTAGCTGTCCATGTCAGCTTTTTTCTCTTTGTTTCTTCTTTCTAGTAGCTATTAAACAAATTTTAAAAGTTCAAAGTCTTAGCTGTCCATTTCAGCGTTTTCTCTTTGTTTCTTCTCTCTAGCAGCTTCTCTTGATGCTTTTCCTCTGGGCTGGTTTAAAATCTTTTCTTTTGGGCTAGAAAGTTGTCTTCTTGCTGTAGCATGCTTGACTCTGGGATCTTGTTGTCTCAAACATTATGTGTCACTATTGTTTCTTTGTGGTATATTTTTTTATGTTAATCAGTTTTTGTTTTCATTTCTCAGTACTATCTTTTGTCTAATTATCTTCTATGTCTGTTACAGTGATGTTGACTTTTTCTGGTTTTATGTGGGAACAGAGGAACCATGAGTCTTTCCCTGCAATTTTTATAGCTGTCGGGGTAGTAAGCAATACTTCATGTGGTCCAGTCCATTTTATGTCTGTAGCCAATTTTCTATTGAATTTTTAAAGTGTACTTTGTCTCCTGGTTTGATGTTGTGCAAATTGTAATCCAGGGGTACTGTTTGTTGTATCAAGCCCATTTCATGCAATTCTGCTATTCTTCTTTGCAAAGCTTGTATATATTTTGTTAATTGACCATCTCCACCTATCATTGCAATGTAAGCTGGTTTACAAGTCCTTCCTTGCCAAATGCGTGTCCATATAGATGTAGGTCTTGTTCTAAGATGGAATAGAACTAATGGTAGAATGTCTATCCATTTTTGGTGTGTTTCTGCACAAAATTTTCCTATCAATGTTTTGATGTCTTTATTTAATCTCTCCACTTGCCCTAAACTTTGGGGATGATATGGTGTGTGGTATGTTGCTTTATTCCTAGATTTTTATAAATTTCATTTAATATTGATTGAGTAAAATGACTCCCATGGTCTGAGTTCAATTTTGTGGGAATCCCAAATCTAGGTATGATTTCTTTTAATAGGATTTTAGCCACAAACTCTGAATTATTCTTTTTGGTAGGAAAAACGTCTGGCCATCTAGTCAGTCTGTCTATGATGACAAGGCAATACTTAAGCCCTTTGTCTTTCAGCATATTGATAAAATCTATCTGAATGCATTCAAATGGAGTATATGCTGTAAAATGGAGATTTGAACCCTAGACTTCAATCCCCAGAAGTGGTATTTCCCAGAATTCCCTATAATCTCACCTGAGTCTCCACCTGGGCAAGATCACAATTAGTAATTAACTGGCTCTCTGCCACCCACTCGATCTGCTTGGCCATTTGCAAGATGTAGTAAGTAAGCTTTGAATGGGTGTAAACCTTAAAATTTCACAGACTTATGAATGTTAAAAATTTTACTCCACATTGAGGAATCCTTCAATTCCCTACTTGAAATAATTCCTTACCAGAGAACTCTACTTGAATGTGAAAACTCCTTGCTATGGGAGTATCCCTACTCCACCCCTACTTAAGACTGCTTTAGGGGAGAAAACTACTTGCTATGGGAGGACCTCTATTCCACCCGTACTTAAGAATGCTTTAGGGCAGAAAACTCCTTGCTAAACAATGAAAGTACTTGAAAACCATACTTATAAAGGAAAGGAGTTCTTTGAGCCATGCCTATTTTTGGAATTGATACAATGGGATGCTAAGTGCCTATAAAGGTGGGGCAACTTGTAAACTACTTAGACCTAAAAGGTGAAAACTCACTCAGAGGTTTTCTCTTAATGAAATTAGTCGCCACAGCAGCATTTTTTTCTGACTTACTAAAGAGATTAATCTACTCAGCTGTGAATTCAAAATGGGCTGTCTTTTGGAAAACATCTACAGTGATTGGTAGATGGAAGAACTTAGGGGAGGTGACATAGGAGATTTTGCCCTTAAAAATAACAGCTCAGAGAAGAGCTGGAGGTCATTCTGAAACATTCAGATTGAGGAGGACTCATTCTGAAACATTCAGATTGAGGAAGGACTGATTCTGAAACATTCAGATGGAGGAGGGAGCTGGTGAAAGCAGCTGAGATGATGCTGGCCTGGTGTCACTAGAATCTTTGCTTAGGCAAACCTTGTGGTGAGTGTTAAAAGACTGACTGACTGATCTCTCTCTTAAGACTCAGGTCTAGGCCATGTTGGTTTAAGGCCCTTCATACTTATTTCCTTTTTCTCTCTTTCTCTCTTTTCTTTAATTCCACATTTGTATTAATTAAAATCTCTATAAAACCCAGTTGACTTGGGTATTTGAATAATTGGGAATATTTCCCTGGCGACCACCTTATATTTGATTTAAAAACCAAGACACTGTAGTGAAACATATTTTCTGCGGTCAAATTTACTCACCCTCTCTTATATCTATCACAAATTATATCTTCCACCATTTTAACTCACTACAGTTTAAGACATCAACCATTTTAATTATAACATGGGCTAATTAGCCCTAGGCACGTGGTTTTCTTATTTTGTGTTTTCTTTATTCCTTGATTTCTAATGATCCTTAATATACCTCATAAAATATACTTTTATTACTTGAAACTAATTTAATTTTTACAATGCTAAGGGATGACCTTGTAACCCTTTGGTCTTATAAACTCCCTGATTGAATTGCATACAGATTTTATATTTTTGACAGACTCTTATGGCAAACGAGGATATTCCTGGTGCAGTCCAAAATTGTCTCACTGAATCGATCACGGCTTGGGTTCCATAGTGTCCTTGTGCATGTATTGCATTGCACAAGTGATAGAATAACGTTCTAGGCAGGTTGGACTGGCCTAGTTGTGAAAACTGCTGTTTATTCCACGTGAGAGGCAAAAAGTCCAAAACTTGTTTCAGTTTCCCTTTCCACATAAGTGAACAATCCCATAAAACCAAAACCCCCATACATTTACTCAAATAAACAAGTAATAAATCATATGTTTTCATCTGCATTCCTACTCCAACAGTTCTTTCTTTGGAAGTGGATAGCATTCTTTTTCATAAATTCCTTAGAATTATCCTGGATTGCTGTTAGTTGCAGAGCCTATTATATTTCATCATCCACAATATTACAGTTAATGTGTATAATGTTCTCCTGTTTCTGCTTATTTCACTCTGCATCAATTCACATAGCTTTTTCTGAAATTATCCTATTCATCATTCCGTATAGCACCCATTGTATTCCATCACCATCATATACCACAATTTGTTCAGCCATTTTCCAATTGAGGGACATCCCTTTAGTTTCCAATTCTTTAACTCCACAAAAAAGAGCAGCTGTAAATGTTTCTGTAGAAGTACATGCTTTTCTACCTTTTCCACTTAAAAAAAATCTCTTTGGGATGCATTTAGTAGTGGTATTACTTTTTCTTTTTTAGCCCTTTGAGGCCCACACTTCAGGCTGGATATTGATAACCTGGAGGCCATCCAAAAGTGAATGATTGGGATGGTGAAGGTCATTTGGATACCATGATAGTACTTCAAAGAGCTTCTCACCTACAGTATTTCCATTTTATTTTATGCATGTCCTCATCCCATGTGATGAGCAGATCATAACTTCTTTTGTCTTCAGGAAATTACCTAAGTTGGACTGTAAGTTGGACTTGCTTGGGAGGAGGGATATCCCACACTTGGATTTTCCACAACTTGACATGAAGGTTGTGTTTCCTTTTAAAAGCCTGTACCATGCCTCTTCTTTTTGAATCTTAGGCCATCTGGTTTGGCAAACAAAATTCTAGATATACTTGAAATAAGGATGCCATTTTCCCAAGGAAAAGTTGAGGGCTCATTGCACTGTTCATTCATGTATTACTCTAAAAGTGAAATCTAATTTTTTTTTTTTAGATTTAGGAAAGGGTTGGTGACTAAGGCTTTGGCCAACAAAAGGTAACTTTTTGCTCTAATAACATTTTGAAGGTCAAGGTAGGATAACTGCTTCAATGACTCTTTGAAGGTCAATCTAGGATCTGATCTATTTTATAAATATTCAAGAGTCCAAGTAAGACTGCTGGATATCCTGGCAGATGCTGGTGAGTATATGTCTGAAGTAAACTGGAGGGCAGGAGTTGTTTTGGAGATGTTATAAGAGAATGTTAAAGGGCACGAGGGTGAAAGCTTTGGAGTAGAAAGGTTTGGGAGAATGATAGATATTCAAAGTATGATATGCTAGTTAGAAAAAAGTATTTTAAAAACTGGAAATATTTCATTCCATGATCATTAATAAACAATATTGTCATCAAAATGGAAATTTAAAAAATTAAATAAAAATTTAGTATATTGAATACTATGTTAGAACTTGAGAGAGATATGAAGTTTGAGATATGTCATTGGCAGTGATCAGTGATGAGGCTGATCAGAATTCACATTATTTTATTTGCTAATTGATGAAATGCTATTTATTTTGAATTAATGCATCTTCTTGTGAGCTAATAAAAATCAACTACATTTGTGAGGGCTTGTGAACTGTAACTTTTAGTGGGTGCTGACTCAGAGATTGCCTCAAACCTGGAATATCTTTTTGGGAACATCACTATTTAGGTGGAAAAGAAGTACCTAGGAGATACAACCATATTGCGCAGAAAGGTGGCTGAAATTTTTTTTCTCCACCTCTTCACCATCCATCTGCTCATCAAAGGTTTTCAATTTGTCTCTCAACTCATTATTCCTCTACGAACCTTAAATCTCTGCAGCAATATGTAGTCTTGTTATGCAGTGATTTGATAGATGCATGATTTCATGCATGTAATTACAGCCTTCACTAGTACAGATTGGCTTCTCATCATCCTGTGTGGTTTTTACTTAAAGGGAACCAATGACATCTTCATTTTAAAATCTATTGGCTTTTTTCCATTCCTTATCCTTCAAGACCTCTCTATACATTCAAAGTTATTGTCTTCCCTTTCCTGGATACTATCTCTTTAGCTTCTAGAATTTGGTTCTTTCCTGGTTCACCCCCCTTTCTGATTGCTTCTTTGAGTTACCTATGATGATTCATATTCATTCTTCTGTCTGCCCCTAACTATAGGTGCTCTCCACAAATATTTGTTCTCTTTCCATTATGATTTTGTCAGTATGTGTGCATTTTTTCTTTTTTTTTTGTTTTAGATTGAATATATCTTGTTCAGGCTAGAAGTGCCATTTATGGAATGGACCCCCATTATAGATCAGCACCAAAATTTTGACCTGACCTGGGCTGGTTTGCTGTCCTTAGGCAGACTGATGGCTTTTGGAGGCTCATCATTTCATAGTTTGGGCAGCTAGGTGTGCTTGGCATGGAGTCAGGAACAGTGGAGTGCTTGGCCTGGAGTCAGAAAGATTCATCTTCCTAAGTTCAAATCTGGCCTCAGACACTTACTAGCTGTGTGACCCTGGGCAAGGCCCTATTTGCCTCAGTTTCCTCATCTGTAAAATGAGCTGGAGAAGGAAATGGCAAAACAGTCTAGTATCTTTGCCAAGAAAACCCCTAACAGAGTCATGAAGAGTTGTACATGACTGTACAATAGTTCACAGACTCTGCTTTCTTCCTTTTGTTAAACATCAGGGTAAAATTTACCCCTTTTTCAGTCCTACAATACCTTTTTCATTCACCACAATATTTTGGTCTAGCATCACCTTAGTCATTTGCTTCAGAATGCAATATAGTTTGTCTGGGCTTGGTGACATAAAACTCATCAAAAGCAGCTAAGTGTTCTCTTTACTCTTCTTGACTTTAAACCCTTTATTGGTCATTTTGTTTTTTCGTTGTCAGAGAAGAGATGCAAAATAAAACTTTAGTTGTTTTCTTTCCCCTGCCTATTAGAATCTTTTTCATCAGAGAAGCAGTTCTATTGCTTCTTTGATTCACCATCCTTCAATATGGCTTACAAATACCCCCTTTTGTTTTGCTTGATGTCATTCCATGTGTGTGTATATACATATACATATATTCATTTATATACATATATATTCATTTTCAAACATACCTTTAAAAGCCCAAATTGGAATGAGCATATTGTATATCTACATCATTAAACAAGCCTCCCTTTCTTCCCTCAACAGAATTGTCTTCCCCCTTTTTTTGAGAGGGGTGTCTTCTTTTAAGAATTTTATTTGAGAGAATGCTTCCCATCCCTTCTGGGCTGACTTATCCTATGATTAGGCCATGGGTTCCTACCTATCATTTAAAATGTTTCTCTCAGCAATTTGGAATGATGGCCAAAGTTACTAAACTATGCATACTCTTTGACCCAGGAATGCCATTATTAGGCCTAAACCTGAAGGAGATTAAAAAGGAAAAGGTCCCAGGCACACAAAAATGTTTCCTTTTTTTGTGTGTGGAGGTAAAGAATTGGTAATTAAGGAGACCCCATCAATGGGGTAATGGCTGAACAAATTAAGCAAAGGAATACTGTTGTGTTGTAGAAAATAGAGACTGTTGTTTCAAAGATACCTAGGAAGACTAAGGCAGAGCAAAGTGAGTAGAACCCAAAGAATAATTAATACTATAATAAAGACAACAAATTAGAAAGACTTAAGAACTCTTATTAGTGTAGTGATCAATCATGATCCCAGAAGATGGATGAGAAAGACTGCTACCAGATGATGGACAAATATGAAGACTGAAACACATACTTGGACATGGATAATAGGGCTATTATTTTTATTTTTTAAATTAAAGACAGGAGGTGGGAAAGAAAAAATGCTTGATAATTGAAAAAAATTTTCAAAAATCTATTTTACTAAACTCTAACATGTTTGTCCATTCTTTCCTCTACCTCTGTTCTTTATTTTTTCTCACCAATTTTACTTTTTAGTCCTTTAATCATCTCAGCATCTCATCTCTTTACTATGTTATAGTACTCTACAAAATATTTTTAATCTGTTCTCATCTGTCTTCTAAGGTTTGAGGGCACCTGAACGTAAGACAAACATTCTTTTTCGATCAGAGCTGAGACAAAGGAGACCTTTAAAAAGGAGACCTCTGAAACACCTTATTTTCTTTTTCCCAACTGATAATCTATTGGTTATCATTATTTGGATATGATTTCCTATACAAGCTGCATATGCACCTAATACTTATGTGGTTTCCATATCTTATTTTCCCAGTTTGCGGTTGACTATATTATATTGGACAATAGTCAAAGCTTAGCTAAAATTGAGGCTGGTGACAATTATTTCCTCCTTAATCATGAAGGTCTATTAGCGTGTCCTAAAAGATTAGATTAGCATACTGGATTTATACTTTACAAAGCCCAACTTGTCATACCATATATACCTTATACTCTCAAGAGTGCTTATAAAAACTCATTTTATGTTTTTTTCCCCCTCTAGGATTATTTTTATTATTTTTTTTTGTGACATGTAAGGACTGAATACAAAACCGTGCCTTATCAGTTTAGAATTTCATACCATTGGGTTATTTACACAGCTGGCTCCCAACTGAGTCAGGGCCATGATGTCCTTTTCTGCATCACAGCAAATGGCTTGGGAAATGACTGACTCCCATTGGGGGTGGATTTAATAGAAAAGTTTCCAGAGTAAATGCTGGCAACTTTCTGCTGCCCTGTTGTTGAAATGATTTATCTACTTATCCCTGAATATATCTAGGGCATTTAGAGTATGAGCGAGAGGGCAGAAGCCTGTCTTCTCTCTACTCTGAAACTTGCTCACAGAGGGGACAGTCATTCTGTGGTGTTTGGGTCATCCATAAGGTGGCAGTGGATAGAGCACTGGGCCTGTAGTCATTAAGATGAGTTAAAATTCAGCTCTGGATACTTCCTAACTGTGACACTTGGTAAGTCATTTAATCTCTGCCTCAGTTTCCTCAGGACCTCTTTCCCAGGGTTGTTGTGAGGATCAACAGAAAATAATTCTGAAGCATCTAGCACATTGCCTGGAAGATAATAAGCATTATATTAATGTTAGCTATGATGATATTTTATTGTTATCAGATATTTATTATTATCATGCCATTATACCTTTTTAATGAGGAAATCTGAGCTTGAACAGGAGTGATCTCTCCCTGATTAACTCAACAGAAAATGATCAATCTCCTCCACTTCTCCTTTTAAAACAATCACCTTTGTCTAGTTTAGGCCATGCCCAGTGAATGATGATATTTTAAAAAAGTTATCCTAGACAGCTGGGTCATAGTGGAGAGTTCTGACAAAAGGTGATCCCGCAGAGAAGGAAATGGCAAGCACTCCAGTATCTTTGCCAAGAAAACTCCATGGACAGTAATAAAGAATATGAGCTTGGACAGAGTTTAGGAGACAGTAGACAGAAGGGCCTGGCTAGCTATGGCTGATGGGATCACGAAGAGACAGACTCGACAATAACAACAAAAATAAGGTGGGTTGATGAGACATTGCATACCATTATCAATTTATGCCTGTGAATAGAATGTCCCCTTTGTGTTTGCTCTCAACTAGAAGGCTACAGGACAGAGTGACAAATCAGTACCAATCAGGGTGATGGGAACTTTTAGTTATGATGGTACGCAGGATCATTTCACAAGATAAAGCTTACAGTGGAAGCCAAGCAGACATAAGATGAGACTGAAGTACTAGAGACAGAGAATCCTATATCTCCTGGGCTTATTCTGTGGGGAGAAAGAAGCTCTTCAGAACTTAAAAAATGACACAAGAAGAACCAAATTACATTAAAATTGCGATGAAAAATCTTGAAAAGTATTATTGTATGCATTGGAAATAGAGCAGGCTTCAAACACAAATGCTGAATTTATGAGAAAATAATATTTCTTTTGGGATAGAGAGGTAGAAAAAGATGATCATTTTGTGTTCTCACCCCTTTACTCCTCAATTCTTTATGGATTTTTAAAATACTTAGACAATTTAATTTAAAAATTAACTAATTTAATATAGTGTTTGTTGATATACATGTAGCAAGCTATTAATACTTTATGATGAACAATAAGTTCCCAGTTATTAATACTGTTTTCAAAAGCCTTTTCATATAAAATAGATTTTATTGATTTTGTAGTTGTAGGATATGGTACAGATTTGAGAAATACTGAAAAACAAAACTTTATTAATTCTCAGGTGCTAAAATAGATCATTCTTCCAAAGCCAAACTTATAGATGATATAGATAACCAGGTTATTTAGTTTTCAGAGAACTGGCTATTTTGTGGACAGACACTATGTTAATCATGAGAATTTTTAGCAGGAAGGATTAAAAAAACAAAACAAAACCCTATGCCAAATCCTAACTCTCTGGTTGCTATGAAACTCCATTTCATCCCATATCATCCCTTTTACTAGGAACCAGTTCAGCCAAGGAGGCTTTCCCCCTCTCCATTATTGTTGGTGGTTTTTTCAAGAAGAGCGGACTGTACTGAATGTACTGAAGAATTCTAGGATTAAGAAAAATTATATTCCAGAGGGGATCCTGGAATTTTAACCAGTTTAAATGTGAACACTGTTGATATTTAGCAAAGTTGCTATGGAGAACTTCAGAAGGAACGATACTTTTTAAACCTTCTGTCTACTGTTAATTTTACAACTTTTACTCTTTTAAAAAATCGACATAGTATAGGGCATAAAGGATACAGGTAGGTAGCAAAATTAAGAGAAAGTTAGGTCTGTAGTCAGGAACTCATCTTTCTAAGTTTAAATCTGGCCAGAGACACTTATTAGCACTGTTACCCTGGGCAAGTCTCTTAACCTTGTTTGCCTGTTTCCTCATATGCAAAATGAGCTAGAGAAGGAAATAGTAAACCACTCCAATATCTCAGCCAAGAAAACCCTAGATGGGGACATGAAGAGTTGGACTATTGAAATTACTGAACAACAAAAACAGGATATAAAAGAAACTTCCTAAAATATCAAACTGGTTCAATTTCATCTAAAAAAATTTTTTAAGCACCAAAAAGAAAGAATGAAAATCCATTTCCTTGAGTCTTTAAATTAGAAAAAGAACATGCTGCCTTTTTTTAATGTGTCATTCTGTCTGCAGATTATTTAATCTGAATTTGGGAGGTGGGGGGTGGGAGAAAAGAGTTCTTTAAAATAGCATAATCAGAGAAGATGGAATCTGCTCCTATACTAATGTTTTGAAATGGGAGATAATTTTGGGTAACTCCTAAAATAACTTTGCCCTGTATGTTTCACCAAATTAAGGCTAGAGTAGAATTTTAAAATATACTCTTGCCTATCAAACTAGCAGAACATTTTTGGCTTTGAAAATATGGTTAGTTGAAACAGATCGTGCCAAGGGAAAATAGCTCACATGATGAGCTATATTTTTTTAGAGGAATAATGAAGCCAAAATTAGTTCTTCTTTTGGTATTATTTGTGCTGAGATTAAGTTATGTACAGTGCTGTACTTTGTACTCTAACCTTTAGGACAGGTTACTCTAGAATTTTGGGCAGTTCTTAAAGAAAAAACAAGTCAATCTGCTGTTCACAGGCTCCATAGTTTGGCATTAGAACTTCTCTTTCTGTATTTTGACCAGTCAAATTATAGACATTTCTTTCTATTTTCCCTCTACCTCTCATCAGTGTGGGAGAAGAAGAAATGTTATGGCCTAATGTAGATAGAGAAGACAATTCTCAAATTCTACCCAGCAAGTGTAATTTGTTTTAAAATAAGAAAGATTTAATATCTAATAATCATAGCATGTGTTGTATACCTTTAGCCACATTATTTCTTGAAACTCAATACTCTAAAAAACAAAATATTTCAAAATAGTTTTCTAGGAATGAACTATTGCTACTAATTCCCATTTTTGAATTTCTAGGTCCATAGTATTAACTATTACTATAGTAGTTCTTAAACCCCCAAAATTATATAGACTTTAATGTTTTTTAAGATGCAAAAGCATTTTCTTATTCAACTCTACAAAACCCCATTTGAATCAGGTTTCTCCTTTTGGTTTTATGGCAAATCAGGAAAAACAGTGAAGAATGGACTGGGATAATGCCAGGAATCAATAGAAAATAGTTGACCATGAACATGGTATTAACTACATTAAGATATGTATGATGGATGCAGCTTCCTATATAAAATAAATGCATCTAATGGGAGAAAAGAATCAATAAAACTTTTAAGAATGTATAGAAGGAGATATAAAAGTAAATTTGTTTCTACCTTATTAAACTTTAAACATTTCTTTAAAAAAACTGTCCTTTAGATCAACACCTCACACCCTACACCAAGATAAATTCAAAATGGGTGAAAGACTTAAACATAAAGAAGGAAACCATAAGTAAATTGGGTAAACACAGAATAGTATACATGTCAGACCTTTGGGAAGGGAAAGACTTTAAAACCAAGCAAGACATAGAGAGAATCACAAAATGTAAAATAAATAATTTCGACTACATCAAATTAAAAGGCTTTTGTACAAACAAAAGCAATGTAACTAAAATCAGAAGGAAAACAACAAGTTGGGAAAAAATCTTCATAAAAACCTCTGACAAAGGTTTAATTACTCAAATTTATAAAGAGCTAAATCAATTGTACAAAAAATCAAGCCATTCCCCAATTGATAAATGGGCAAGGGACATGGATAGACAGTTTTCAGATAAAGAAATCAAAACTATTAATAAGCACATGAAGAAGTGCTCCACATCTCTTATAATCAGAGAGATGCAAATCAAAACAACTCTGAGGTATCACCTCACACCTAGCAGATTGGCTAACATGACAGTTATGGAAAGTAATGAATGCTGGAGGGGATGTGGCAAAGTAGGGACATTAATTCATTGCTGGTGGAGTTGTGAACTGATCCAGCCATTCTGGAGGGCAATTTGGAACTATGCACAAAGGGCGATAAAAGAATGTCTACCCTTTGATCCAGCCATAGCACTGCTGGGTTTGTACCCCAAAGAGATAATGGACAAAAAGACTTGTACAAAAATATTCATAGCTGCGCTCTTTGTGGTGGCCAAAAATTGGAAAATGAGGGGATGCCCATCAATTGGGGAATGGCTGAACAAACTGTGGTATATGTTGGTGATGGAATACTATTGTGCTCAAAGGAATAATAAAGTGGAGGAATTCCATGTGAACTGGAACGACCTCCAAGAACTGATGCAGAGCGAGAGGAGCAGAACCAGGAGAACATTGTACACAGAGACAAACACACTGTGGTATAATCGAATATAATGGACTTCTCCATTAGTGGTGGTGTAATGTCCCTGCACAATCTGCAGGGATCAAGGAGAAAAAATCACTATCCAAAAGCAGAGGACAAACTGAGGGAATAGAAACACCGAGGAAAAGCAACTGCCTGACTACAATGGCTGAGGGGACATGACAGAGGAAAGACTCGGAGCGAACACTCTGATGCAAATACTAACAACATGGCAATGGGTTCAAGTCAAGAACACATATGATACCAGTGGAATCACGCGTCAGCCACGGGGGGTGGGAGGGAGGAAAAGAAAATGATCTTTGTCTTTAATGAAAAATGCATGGAAATGAACAAATAAAATACTATAAAATTAAAAAAGAAAAAAAAAAGAAAAAAACTGTCCTTATACAAACTTCCCCCCACACTCATTCTTTGAAACTAGAAGTGTTTATGATAGTTACGGATTAAGTTCGTGATCAAAAAAAGGAGGAAAATTCATTTTCAGATTTTTTTTTATCACCCATCTTTGTCTTTCACAAAATATTAAAAGATTACAAAGAAGTTGGCAAGTGTATTCATTAGATACTTTAAGAAGATTTTTCAGAAGGGCATTAAGTAATGCATAGAATGGGGGCAATTAGATAGGTGGCTCCGTGGATTGAGAATCAAGTCCAGAGAGGGGAAGTCCTGGGTTCAAATTTGATCTCAGATACTTCCTAGCTCTATAACTCTGGGCAAGTCACTTAACCTCTACTGCCTAACTTTTACCAATCTTCTGCCTTAGAACCAATATGCTGCATGATTCTAAGATGGAAGGTAAGGATTAAAAAAAATAAATGCATAGAATGAGAAGCCAACCTGCACAGGTGAAGGTTATACCCCCATGCATGGAATCTTGCATCCATTAAATCACCACATAACATGACAGTTCATATTCAGAAGAGTGCTTTAAGCTTCACACAGCATGTTCTTTACAATCATCCTGTTTAATAGATAGTAAAAAATTATCAGTCCTGTTTTACAAATTAGGAAACTTGAGATTCAGAGGTTAAATGACTTGCCCAGGGTCACATAAAGGGTAAATATTAGACATAGATATTAGTCCAGTTTTGATCCAATCCCACTGTTATCACATTACTCAGGTGAAGCACCTTTGCACCAGTTATTTTAAAATTCCCATTATGATTCCCCCAGCTCCTCCCAAAAAGACCAACCAAAACCAAAGACCCATTTTTATTGAAAGAATGAATAACAACAAAATCCAAGGACTTTTTACATTCACATAGGACTCCATGTGGTCCAAAACAATCCCTCTTCCAAATAGCAATGTAATACAATCAACTTCAGCTGCATCATCTATAGAATCAGTAATACCACATAGTAATTTCTCCAGCATAAAGGGTCACCTATTCGTCTGGGCCCTCTGTCAAAAAGAATCATTTAAAACATTCAACACCTGCTCATAGAAAAGGAGAAGGAAAAGGAACAGACTATTGGTCGGCTGTCTGTCACTTCATTTATAAGGAAATGATAGGAGAGGTAGAAGAGAGAAACGGAAGGAGTTGTGATATTGATGGAATCCTAGAAGTCAAGAAGAGGTGAGTTGGGCACATCAATGTGAAATAGCCACTGACCTGAATATGGGCACACACTAAGAAATCTTGTGGTTTACACTAGATGGCAATCAAAGGGCTGAGTCAGTAACTGTGACTAGAAAACATTCACCATTTTAAAATTTACCAATGGCAGAAAATTCTGAAGAAGAGTTTTGGTGTCGAGACCCTGAGGAAGAATGCCAGATTTGTTAAAAAATATTGTTTACTATTTTTGAAATGGCATTGTTGCTAAGGGATTCTTTTGGTCAATATTTTCAACTGAACACACACAAAATGATGCATTTAGGAACTCTGATTCCCCTTCAGTCCTTTACCCCACCCAGCCACCCCCCATTTCAACCTCACTGGTTTGATGTGAGGTCCAAGTAGGATAATATGCATGAAAATGCTTCATAAAACTATAAGGTGCTAGATAATCATAAAGTAGCCAAAATTAACTACAAAACTTTCCTTTCTTTTAAAACAAAGTTATTAGAATCACTGGTGACACTGACCCCTTACTATGTGATTGCCCTCCTATATTACAACAGCAGACACCTCACATTAAAAACCAATAATTATAATGATGATAATAATAATGAAGAACTTTGGCTTCCTTGCAAGTCTCATTTGTTAACTTTTGAAAAAAAAAGAATAAATGGTAATGTATGAATTAGCTGTTGCAAATCTTAATGAGCAAGTAACATTTATCAAGGATGATTTTACTTTGGAAAATCCTACAAAAACTTTGAAATCTAAAAATATTGTTACTTATTTTGCTATCCAAGAAGTCTGTAAATAGCAGCTATGACTTTACTGCCTGTTCAAATGCAAGCTACTATTGTATATTTCCCATGTTTAGATTTGAAACATGGTTTGAAGAACAGGTTTTCCAGGAAGAGCTAAAAAACAAAGATGGATAAACACATCTCCAAAATAGACCGACAGGCCAGCTCTCCTATGTTCATCCCGGTACGGAACACACATTGGATCTGTGAAGTCAGAAATCCACAGATTTGCATTATTTAAAGTGGATGTGAGATTAACACTGACAGGGCTGAGATATATAGCAGGTTTCAGCTTGAGCACAGTTTTCCTGACATCAAAGTGTTGCTGGTGCAAGGAACAAGATGGCACAGGAGGCTAGAACTAGAGGCTCCCAGGATAAAAAAAGTGAGCATGATGGTTTAGGACACTGCCCCATACTCACCCTTTCCACCTTGGCCATGGTATTAACCACAGCTTGGAGGGTGAGTCCCAAAGCAAAGGGTCAAATAACTTCAAAAGGGTTTGAGACCCAAGAAATAAGAGTTAGGAATAAAGAGAGCAAATATCTGCTCCAACAGGGAACAATGAAACTTCTAGAGAGGCAAATCACTGAAGATCAATTTGCCAAGGAATTGTTATCAACTGACTGCATCCCACAAGAAAGAGTCAGAAGATGGATGGGCTGTGATCTGCCCTGTTGAAGGGAATAACCATACTGAGATCACAGATCCAGTGGAGACTCTGAATATTCTAAAGGAAGAGGGTTTAGTGTTCTGTAAAGGAAGGAGGTACTATGATAGGGCAGGGGAATGATTCTGAGGAAACTATGTGGCCAATTTCAATCTGGAGTTTCGAGGAGCCACATATACAATGCATTCCTTATAGCTACATGTGGATTTTGCTTCTTGGACAATACATGAGGTGGGGCAGCTCAGAGAGGCAGCAATTTAGTCTCAGGATTTAGAATGGAGATAAGATTTAAGATAGTAGGAGCCGATTACCTCCACAAGGCCCAGACCTTTCCCTTCTTCTCCCCAAACTCGTGAAAAGTCTGAAGTTCTGTGGGGCAAGGCATGTCCTGTTTTGGGAATTGTCTCCAGTAAATCTCCCCCTGCCCTTCCATGTTAGTTGTTTGGCATGGGCCTAGGTATGAGCCCTAGACCCAGTCAGAGTAATTCATGTTCTTATTTCTTGGGAAGTAGGATAACCAAGGAATTTTAGGGTTGATACCAGGAGAATGGCTGAATGTATTCAATCAGTTCCTCACTCCACCAAGTTAAAGCAGGGTGGACTTAACCCACTGGCTATGGGCTTTAACCCCGTCATTTCATAGAGAGATTAAGGAAGTTTCTCTAAAAATAAGTCATTAGAATTTCCCAAGATAGTTCAAAACTTTCTAAAGCAGTGCTCTATTTTAAAGTAGTATTCTACATTTTAAATTCTTGGTGTAGGAGTTCTCTTCCAGAGATGTTGGGCAGGTACTTTGCATTCTACTTCCCAAGCCACTCCTGGAAGTTTAAAAACAGCTTGCCTGCCTATTCAGTGACTTCAGTAGGTTCTGCATTTTAAAAACTTAAGGAATGGGTTTTCTTTGTCTCTGGTAAGCCAGAGGATACTTAATTCCTCATGAAAACAAATTAAAAATGGGCCTAGAAAAAGATCCTTGGAAACATTGTACCAGGGCCATTATGTTTCCCCATAATATGGGGCTTCTCCTGTTCCTCTGGGCGACATTTCAAGGAAAAGACGTTACTTCCTGGGGGAGTGAGGTGGAGGGGGGGCAGGTGAGTGTTTTTGTTTTCTTGATGCTAAGTAAGACCAGAAAGTGGTGCTTGATTAATTTTGTGGCTAGTTTTTATGTTTAGGAAAAATCTACAGAACATTAAGAGGGAGAAAAAATGTTTCAGCAACCTGCATAGCGACCACGTATTGGTCCTGGAAATGTGTAATCAGATTCTGCCCAGCCTTCATACCCTGGGGCAGGGCAAGAAGCATGTAGAAAACCTTGCAAAGCCTAGCACCGTTATTATATTTGTTTAAAACAAGGGCTCAAAGAAAGCATATCCCTAAAATAATACATATAGGTGGTAAAATAAGTGCCAGTAAAAAAAAAAATTGACTTTCTGCAGATGTTTTTCCATAAATCCACTGGCAAGACTTGGAAACATGTGTTTTGCTCAGTTGCTGAGTTTCATCCCCAAATCCTCTACATTGCAAGCAGGGGTTAGAGAACTAGACCATACTTCTCCATAAAACAGAAGAGTCAAATCACCTAGCAGAAATACCCTGAATTTTCCCTGCTCCTTAACGACATCATCCCCAATTAAGTCAAGCTTCAAAGGGACTAAACCTGGAACCTGAAGTCAAAGGGTCTAGAATAAACCAATGCTTTTCAGATTTTGTCAGGTCTAACTCACCTGTATGAAGCTCCTAATCACAAGCCCCCCCCAAAAGCATGTGAGGGTTTAAGTCCTTTTCTGCCACTTTATCACAGTATTAGAAGAGAGTCCAAGAAGGTAGTTCTGGGGAAAGGACATTGTTTCATCTTTGAAAAATAAATAGAAAGATTTCTTTTTTAGTGTCCTTCAAGGCTGTATAAAACGTTGTGCTCACTGCTCCTCTGTGGCTACCCCCCAGTTGTCCTCGATGTTAGAGCCCAGATCCTCAGCTTGCCCCTCAAACTGCTTGGCCAGATTGCCTGCGGTGTCCATGAACATGTTGGGGATGTCTTTGCCAAAGTAAATCTTGCTGTTGGAGGCAATTGCCTTGTATTTCATCAGCTGCAGGTATTCCGGGGTTAGCTTTAGCTGTGCAGAAAGAAGATGGTACCCTGAGGGGAGGAACTGATCAGAGAAAGCCTGGGGCAGAAACAGGACTTGTGTATCTGGAGCCACAAGGGCCACATGGTGGTAACTCTTCTTCTGGGGGAGATTACAAACCATTAACCTATGCTTTTTATGTTGAGATGGCAGACCTTATTTGTGTGCCTCTGTACTGTTTTCTGTTTAAATTGCTGCATTTAAAAAACAAGCCCAAAATCCCAAACCCACCACTCTTGCTTACTTGTTACTGTTGGTTCTGGAATGTTTGGGAGGTAGACAGGACTCTGAGCCACATGAGACAAGGGAGATGCATATGGAAAGCTAAGTCCCTAGGCCCACACTGCCAGGCTTGAGGGGCTTTGCTTATTTGAAATTAAATTTCCATTGAAGCAACCATGTCTAAGGTTATGAATCCCAAGCCCAGCGTGATGATTCTTCTGGCTGGCAGTGCTTTAGGAAGGCAAATCTAGCCCAGGCAATTGAGAAAGAGGCAGTAAAATAGTGGCAATGAACTTGTACTTGTTGTTAAGGGAAACCCCTTCTGATAAGACTGAACTAGAGACCATCTCCTGAACTTTTCTTCCCAAACTACAGAAGCTAACTGAGTCTGGACGGCTCTGAAACCTTAATGTGACTTTTTTCAATTTATAAATAGATGACAGGGGGGCAGCTGGGTGGCTCAGTGGATGGAGAGCCAGGCCTAGAGACAGGAGGTCCTGGGTTCATATCTAGTATCAGATATTTCCTAGCTGTGTGACCCTGGACAAGTCACTTAACCCCCATTGCCTAGCCCATATCACTCTTCTGCCTTGGAACCAATACACAGTATTGATTCTAAGATGGAAGGTAAGTGTTTTTTAAATAAGTAAATAGAGGACAGACTGACATAAGTCATCAAAGTTCTTTCCCCCAAATCTCCCATCTGTATAGACTTTAACACTGAAATTTTTCAAGAGAAGGGAACTTCAAATTTCTAGTGCTAGGGATATAAGACTTCTGAAAGGCCCTGATTCCCCAAAATCAATTCCTATCAAGGCCCTGATGAGGGAAGAGAGGTCACACCAACTTATTATGAAAGGTTTCCAGGTGATGCACAAACAAGAAAACACCCTAACTTTCCTTATCCAGTTGCAGTAAATCTATTACCTTATTTGCTTCAGCTATTTTCAGGGCTGTATAGCACTCGGCATCAGCTTTTGCCTTCTCTCGAGCTAGGAATGCAGCATCTGCCAGGAAAGAATATTGTGAATTAAAGGCAAGGCAGTGTGCTCTGATGGAGAGTTTGAGCTACAAACCACAAAAAGAAGCCTCAGTTCTAGGCCCAGTTCTGGCACTAATGAAGTTTGTAATCTCATGTAAGTCATTTTAACCCTTTGTGCCTCAATAATACTCCTCTGTGAAATTAGGATACATGAACTTTTTCTACGTATCTTGCTAGTTTGGTATGAGGCTCAAGAGAGCTATGAAAAATGTCAAAAATTTCAATGGAGATGGGGACTTGACTCATGATTTTGTTGGGTTTGCAAGTTCCCAGGTAAGGAAATTTCCTCTACCAATGTAGGCCAGTCCCTTCTCGGACTCTTGAGAAGTGCCTAAAGTACTAAGAGGTTACATGATTTGCCTGTTATCAATAAGAACCACCTAGGTGTGTGGCTAAGTAGACAGAGTGCTGGTCTGGAGTCAGGTACACCGAAGTTGAAAATTGGCCCCAGATACTTTCTAACTATGTGGCCTTGGGCAAGTCACTCAACTTCTGATTGTCTTACAAAAGGACCCACTAGGTCCACTGGAGAAGGAAATGGCAAACCACTCCAGGATCCTTGTCAAGAAAACCCTAGGGATCGTGGTCCATGGAGTCAT
Source organism: Monodelphis domestica (assembly GCF_027887165.1). Classification (NCBI taxonomy): domain Eukaryota; kingdom Metazoa; phylum Chordata; class Mammalia; order Didelphimorphia; family Didelphidae; genus Monodelphis; species Monodelphis domestica. The sequence continues at coordinate 581,569,669 of NC_077227.1, read as the reverse complement.
GAAGAGTCAGACATGACTGAACAGGAGCAACAATTGTGAATATAACCAGGATGTGTCACAAAGACCTGAACTCAGGTCTACCTGGTTTTGAGGCCAACTCTACCTACTACATCACACCACTTCTCATCTTATTTAAAATATACACATGCTATATGAACTGGAAGAACATCAATGAACTGATGCAGAGTGAAATGAGGAGAACCAAAAGAACATTGTGGAACAATCCAATGTAATGGACTTTGCTACTAGTAGCAAAGCACTAAGCCAGGATACTCCTGAAGGACTTATGTAAAAGAAAGCTTTTCACCTTGAGAGAAAGAACTACGGGAGTAAATGCAAAAGCAAAATATATGACATCACTTATTACAGGTATATATGGGTAAGTGATTTGGGGCTTAGGCTTTTAAAAAATCACTCTATAGCAAAAATGAATAATATGGAAATAGGTATCAAGTGGTAACATTTGTACAACCCAATGGAATTGCTTGTTGGCTCTGGAAAGGGGGTGGGAAAGAAAATAAATCATGTAAACATGGAAAAATATTTAAAAATTTAAAAAATAAGAAAAATAAAAATAACATTTTACATGGAAAAACCCACACATACGTATGCATGTATACGTATAATCAAATGACAAATATCTATCTCGTTACATCTACTCTAAAGTAGACTAAAGCGGTGTTACTGGGGAATCAAGCCTGGCTCCCTCACATTTTCACTGCCTTATAAATCCCTAGTGGAGAAAGTAGGGCAGCACTCAGTTCCAGTTCAGAAAGGGAATTCATCTTCCTTTCTACCAAAAGCCTGGGGCAGGCTAGGTATAAAGCCAGACACAGATCCATGACCCCTAAAGTGTGTCAGAGACAAACAAAAAGGAAGTATGTAGTAATTTAGTGCCTCCCCATATCCCTGTTTTCCTTATTTCACTGCTCATTCCCATCAGTCTTCTAGAAAGGCTTCTCATGAATATGAAAACATTGGTATAACCAATTCTTCTTCAATACTCCAAGGTTCTTGACTTTGAAATGGGTATTCCCCTATACTGACTCCTTCACACCTCTGTAGTGTCTTCAGCTAGAAAAACTCAACCTCTCATGTCATCTTTTGGTGATCAGTCCTCCCAAGCCTAGCTAGGCTGATCCTCAGAATGATGACATACATAGGATCACTGGGCACAAACCTGAGGCCCTTCTAACTTGGCAAACCTTTCCATTGCTTGTACTCTGTTGGCACTGCCTTTAAAAACCCAGGGTTACCTCCAAGCCATGATGAAACAGCAGAGGACTTATAGTGGAAGGTACAGCCTTTAAGGGAGGATAAGATGCCCTTGTTCAGACTGTTTCTGCCTAAATTAAGTAAGAGTGGTTTAGCTTCCCATCTGTAAGCAGTGTATCTCACTAACCTAACTGTGAGCATCAAGCAAATTCTGAAATCCTGGTGAGCTTTACTTCTCTGCCCTGGGAATCAGGCCAGGACCATGGGGAATATCTGTAGCCAAAAGCCTGGGAAGAAAGGTCATTTTGTGGATGGATGGATTCTCACTGCATATACCCAGCATACCATGGGGGTGGAAGGCAGCAGTGTGGGGGGAGGCTGCAGAATGGCCAGGCTTCTGGCTGCCATATAGCCGACTCAGCTGGCCTTGGCACCTGGTGACATGTATTTATAAGAAATAAAAACTTATTGTCGTTCTGCTGGGAACTCCTTAATGAGGAGCCGCTGATCTGTAAAATCCTAATTGGCTCCTCAATGGGCCCCTGCAAAGCCTGACAGGCCCCATAATGAGTGTAATTGGACACAGCGCCTTGGAGCTTGAAGCCTGGGACTCAAAGTCCTGTTTTTGTCCTGGAATTTGCCTGACACAACGCACTACATGGGGGCCAGGGGCAGGGGTGGTGGTGGGAACGAGGTAGAGACTTTAGGGGCAGGGAGATGATGGTGAATAATGATTTAAGAAGGAAAAAAACCCAGCTAAGTAAACACTTGTACCTAATCATTCTTGGTGATGGTTGTTGAGTAGGTCTGGTTAAATGAGAAAAAGAGGAAAAAAGCATCAGGACACTCATTGAGAGTAGTCCTTGTTAGTTCCCGGTCTGCCAACAGAAAAAGCTATTGGCTTTTGGTGTTTCAGGCACAGTTACTTATATAGAAATGGGAAAATGAGACAAACATGGTCAAAATGATTTCCTTTAAAACTTTTGAGTATGCCCAAAGGAGGAAAGGTGACATTTCTGGAAAGCACAGAGAGACTTACTTGAGCAGAGGGCAAATAGGCAGTGAGAATGAACAATTTAACCCTTGTCTGGCTTGCACTCACCACTTCCTCCCCCTCAAATATGAAGAGTTGTATTTATTGCTTGTTTATGCTCACCTTCAATTTCTGAAATCTTCTTCTCTGTTTCCTTCTCCATCACTTTCTGCCCATAGGTGATTTCTGCCACCTGAGCCACTTTTTCTGCCTCTGAATTAATAAAGTTGAGAAAAGCCTCAGTGGGTGGGAGGCTAGGTGTGTGGAATGTTGCCTGGGATACATTAGTTGGTTTTAACTGTTTTCCCCCCCTTTATTAAAAGAAAAATCTCCAACCCAGAAAGAGTTGTGATATGAAACCAAAAGGCATCAATAAAATTTAATGAAAACAAAAAAACCCCAACAAAATGACTAAGAGGTTTCAAATCTCAGAGGTTGGTATGAGCAGGTCTGGTGGGTACCTTGGTTTTCTTCTCACTTTTAATACTGCCCTGACTACCTACGGTGTGCAAACATTGAGGAAACCTGCACAAAAATCCTTGGGTCACCTAAAGCTGGAGTAGGGGTACAGGCAGAAGAAGATGGAAAGCTCTGGGGGTTGCACATCTTAGTCCCAGAGGACTAGATGATCACAGTAACTGAAGGGCTCCTGCCACAAGGCAGGTGGGCCAGAGATTTGGTCAGCTCAGAGGGAGATAGAACGGACCCCAACTTTGTCTAGTCTATGACAAATGGCCTCTAGGTCACCCCCCTTTACCAAGATAGTGATGGCGAACCTATGGCACCAGTGCCAAAGATGGCACACAGAGCACTCTCTGTGGACACCCCCCCATTACTAGAAAAGGCAGAGGGCCTCAGGCAGAGCTGCTCCCCTCCCCACTCCCACCTCATCTGATGACATTTTTTCACATCCCCTGTCCCTCTGCCCAGCAGTCCAATGGGAGCACACAGGGGATAAGGTGGGCAGTTCACAAGTGGCAGAGCTAGAAGGGAGCCAAGCACTCCAGCCACTCCCCTCCCTCTCTTTACACTCCCTGAGGACATTCCTCACTTCACTTGCCCCTCCCCTCAGCAGCCCAATGGGAGTGTTTGCTTCCTCCCTGCTTTGTGTGGGGTAAGGGGGGTAGGGGAAAGGCATGGCAGGTGGTAGTGGTGGGGAGGCACAACACTCTGTTTGGGGGTGAGGGCGGGGCCTAATACTCCACCTCTAAAAGTTTCGTCATTATGTCATTACTGCCCTAAGACATATGGTTTTAAAGGAGTGTTTTCTCCTGTAAGCTTCAATTTTCTGCCCCCAACATATCAGAATTCATTAACTTATAGGGTGTGACAGAAACAGGGGATGGAGGCACACATTCAAAGTCTCTAGAGGAGGCTCTGCTGGCCTGGTGCAGAGAAGACATATCTTGAAACAAACAGCTCAGAAGCATAAATTGTTAGAAATGAAGAACTGGAGGGAGTCAGTCCAATCTTTCATGAATACAATTATCCTCTCATTAGCATCCCTAACTAGTGGGGTAGAAGCTCACCATGTGCTGACCCTCCCCTTGCCTCCTCACACCCAACTGCCTGATGCAGACCATTCCACTGCTGTTAGGTTTCGCCTTCCCCATGGCTAGGTAATGCAGTGGATTAAGCCTTGGGCCTAGAGCCAGCAAGACCTGAGTTCAAATCCAGCCACAGACACTCACTAGCTGCGTAACTCTGGGCAAGTCATTTAATCATCTGTCTACCTGTTTCCTCAAAAAAAAAAACACCTATTTCCCAGGGTTATTGTACAGATAAAATGAGATAATATTTGTAAAGAATTTTGCAAACCTTGAAATGCTATATATAAATGTGAGCTATCTTTATGATGATGATGATGATGCTAAGGTATAGCCTGCCTGTCTGCAACTTCTACCCTTGTTCTTAGTTTCTCCCTTTGAAACCAAGTAAAACAAGTCTGATTCCTCTTTCACATGGAGGAGGCAGTGGGTGTGGGAGAACAAGCTCCAGACTGAGATGTGGCTTTACTTAGTACCTGTGTGCCCTGAGTTTCTGTGAGACTGTTTCCTTATCTACCACAGGGCTGAACCAGGCTGCTTCCAAGTCCTGTGAGTCCTTTAGATACTTAGATCATGTCCACTCTCTCTCCCTCCCACCCCCAAAGTCTTCTCCTCCCCAGATTGATCAGCTCAGATCCTTCCACATCCTTTTTTTGGTGCCAAGGTCTCTAGTCATTCTCGATCCTGCTCACTCTCCTTTGGGTAACCTCCAGGGTGTCAATTTCCTGCCTCAAAATGTGCTGTCAGTCACATGGAACTCCAGATCTGCTCTGAGCAGGGAACTGTAATATTTCTGGTTTTAGACATGGTGTTTCTATTACTTTGGCCCAAAAGCACATTAGCCTTTTGGGTGGCAGAATCACCCAGGTGCCTAGCCAAAGCTCTCCAAAACTTGGCACTCCCATGGTTGATTTTTTAAAAGCATAGGCCTTTATGCTTATGGCTGACCTACTTGGCCTGAGGTAACTGAGCTCTGGGTTTACTCATGCTCTGAGAGAAGGCATGAGCTGAGGCAGCTTTCCCTAACAGTATGTGAGCATCTTATATACATCCTGCCTCTTATGGACCTTCCCACCCCTACTCTCCCCAACCAGTTTTTCTGCCCAAGAACCGTATCCAGACCGATGAGAGCCTTCTTCCGCTCTGTTTCTGCTTCCTTTTCCACCACCTTCTGTTTCTGTGCTGCAATAAGGAGTTTTGTCTTCTCACTTTCCCTAAAGAGGAAAAACCATCCAGCTGTTATGAGAGGCAGTTGTGGCAAAAGCTGCAGAAGGGGATCTGCCATCCCTCAGAGACAACAAACTCACTGAACGGGCAGAAGCAAACTGCCCGTGTCACATTTTCTCTTAGTGGCTTCTGCTCAATGTCCCAGCTAAGAGCTGACCTGGTTCAGATATTAAAGTGGCTCTCCTTTCACTCACAATAACTCATTTGTGGGAAATAAAACATAATTTACTTTTAGGAAAATAAACTCACCTGCCCCCTCGATGCTCCTTCCCTCCTACCTGTGGCATGAACCATTAAACACAAACAAGGCCCCCAGGACCCCTTTGAGAGCACCATTGCTTTCCAAAGACTGCTCCTGTGGCTTTCAATCGCAGTCCAACAGCCCAGGTGACAGCCCCAATGGGCCTACTTCTCTACCATGGTGAAAAGAGGCTGCTCTGATTTTTTTCTTAGAGACTAGGAACAAAGGTGCTGGGAAGAACTGAATGCTCATCTCAGGCATGAGGTGTTAGATGCTATGGGGCAGGGGGCAGATCAAGCCTAAGGATACTCACATTAGTTCATAATTTCTCCGGATTGCTTCAGGAATGTTGGGCTTTGTGACTCGCACAGCCTGGAGAAAGAGGGCAAAAATGGATGGGGTGGTGAGGGTCCCAGTGGCCATTATACTGACTGTGGCAAAGAACTCGGTCATCAAAAAAATCCCATGCCAAGGCCCTGCCTTACCTGAATGACAAGTCCAGGTGCCATGGAGGTCAGGTCCTGTTGCAAAGCCAGTTTAAGATTTTCATCAATCTGATCTGATATATAGTATGAAAAGAAAAAAGGATAATTAAAACATTTAGATGGAGGTAGTTTCTCTCTCTTTTTAAACCCTTACCTTCTGTTTTAGAAGTAATACTAAATATCAGTTCCAAGGTAGAAAAGCAGTAAGGGCTAGGCAATTGTGGTTAAGTGACTTGCCCAGCTCTAGCCTTTCTTAGCTTTTTCCCTGGGTTTCAAGTTCCTCGTCATCTGTAAGATGAGGATAATAATGTTTGCCCAATTGACCTCACTCATTCTTCTTGAGAGCGAGTACTTTAAAAAACTAGAAAATCAAAGCAAGTTATTTCAGAAACATTCACAAACGGCAGAAACTGGAAGGGCCTGTCCAACCAATCTATCCTTTGAGGTAGATGCATTTTTTGGGGTGGGGTGGGGTTTTTTCGAACTACAAGATAAATTGCCTTCTATGGTTTGGGTATCTTAATCCCATATGCATGGGCAGCTAGGAAGCACTGTGGATGGATCCCAAAGCCTAGAGTTAGGATGACCTGAGTTTAGTAAACTGTGTGATCCTGGGTAAGTCACTTAATCCTGTTTGCCTCAGTTTCCTCATATATAAAATGAGCTAGAGAAGGAAATGGCAAACCACTCCAGTATCTCTGCCAAGAAATCCCTAAATTGGGTTACCAAGAATCAGATATGATTGAAGTGACTGAACAACAAATTTCAATTGCACTTTAGATGGAAGTCTTGCTTGAAATAAATAAAAATAAGAATTATGGTAATTTATCAGGATTTAAGAAGCAATCTTCAGAGAAGTGACAGCATGCCCATCATCAGTGGGTAATACATGAAACAGTAAAGTGAACCAAAAGCTTAAAGAGGAGGAAACAGCAGGAGAATGGACGTGGTAGGCATTTTGAAAAAAGCAAGAAACCTTTCAGCAGAACATACGAAACTCAACACGGCTGTGAAATGTCTAAAAGGAAAACAAAGGCTCTGGCTTCCAGGAAAGCCCTAAGGAAGGCTCTGTTTCCACTGGAATCGTCATCAAGCAGCACAGGGGAAAAATTAAAATTTATAGCTCTGAAAATGATTCCAACTCATTTGGTTGGTTATTTGCTTTGGTCCCTGCTCCCTCGTCTGGAATTCACATGTGAGCTGTGGTTCAGAGAGGAGTGTAGGAAACAGCTGTAATCAGTTTCCTGCACCTGCTTCCAGATGTGGTCATGGAGAACCGGCACCAAGGGTTGTGTTCTATAGCCTGGACCCTTTCCATATGATTTTATAGTCCCCCTCAATCTTCCACTCGAATGACCCTCACCCAGACTGTGGGAGGAAGCAGAGAAAGAGGTTTTTCAACAAAACCAAGTCTTTCAAATTGAATCAAAAGACCCCACTTTCAATTTTGGACTATGTTATATCTGAAGCAGAAAGGCCCTGGACAACATCTCAGACAAGTGAGTATCCAGTCTGCTTTTAGACTTCTGGTGACAATACTGCATCCCAAGGAAGCCCATTTCATTTAAGCCCAAATTATTACCATGTATGCAGTCTATAGCCCATGGCACACACAAATCCTTCCTTGTATTGAGCTTATATCTGCCTGTCTTCAACTTTTGCTCACTGATCTTAGCTCTTTCCTCTGGGGCTCAAAATGAACAAATCTAATCCTTCTACAACAGACTTTCACATATCTGAAGATAGCAATCACCTGTTTCCCTCACCTTCTCACCAATCTCTTCTCCAGGCCAAAATCATGCAGTTCTTTCTAGAGATCTTATAATCATGGGGTTTTCAGTTCTCTCATCATCCTGATCAGTCTCTGGATAAGTTCACCTTGTCTCCACTAAAATGTGGGATTCACAGCTGAAAAATCTATATTCTAAATGTGGTCTGACTAGAGAAGGGTACAATATGAATATCACTTCCCTTGCTTACGATATCATATTTCTATTAAAGTGGGGTAGAACAGCAAACTAGAGAGATGTTTGCTCTGAGTCAGGGAACTCTGGGCTCAAGTCTAGTCACTGAAACAATGGATATGACTCATGGATAAATCCCTTAAATTCTTAGTATTCCCAGGGAAATCATTAACATGAATGATAAACTGCCAAAATGATCTTCCTAACATGTAGATTTGACTGTTTACTGACCCTACACAATAAACTTCACTGAATCCCTATTGCCTTAGGAGACAATTAAAAAATGTTGTGTTTCTTTTAAAGTTTTTTACAACCTAGTCCCTTCTGTACCTTTCTACACTTCTTACACTATATTCTCCTCTAGGTACTTTACAATCATATGATGACTGTCTCTCTTGCTGTTCCCATCTCTCATCCTCCATTCACTTTTACAGGTTGTCCCTCATGTGTGGGATGGTGCTCTTCTTCACCTCTATCTCCAGGATCCTCTAAGGCTCAGTTCAAATATTTACTTCTGCAGAAGGCCTTTGCTAGTTCCTTCCACTGCTAGGGTCTCCTTCTTAGATTACCCTCCATTTCTTTCTCTTCTATCTACCTCTAGCTTATATCTCTCATTCTTATCTCTATATCTTATCTCTCTCCCTACCTCTATATATCTTATGTCTCTCATACTTCTCTATTTTATAGCTCTTTCTATCTCTGTCTTGTATGTATAAGTTTTTGCATGTTGTCTTCTCCATTTGAATGTGAACTCCTTGAGGGCAAGGACTATTAATTTTGCCTTTCTTTTTATCCCCAGTGCTTGGCACAGTGCCTGGCACATAGTAAGCTAATAAACAAGCGTTTCTTAATAAATACTTGTTAGATAACCGACTAAATTTGAGATAAGTTTCTGATCTGTGTTAGTGGAGGGCATCTCCATACCAATAATCCCCTACATTGATGGAAGTTATAGGTTTGAACAAAAAAATACATAGACATGAAGCCAAAAATTACATTAGCTTTGTTGGTTCCCCCATCAATAGTATAGTAACTCATACTGAATTTACAGACCTTCAGATCCTTTTCACATGAACCTCTGTCTATTACTTCCTCTCATTCCATCTATGCTTTTGTAATTAATTATTAAGACAGCATGGGGGCAACTAGGTAGCATAGTGGATAGAGTGTTAGGTCTGGAGTCAGGGAGGACCTGAGATCAAATCTGGCTTCCAACATTTCATAGCTGTGTGACCCTAGGCAAATCATTTATCTCAATTTGTCTAGTCCTTGCACAGTTGTCATTAAGACAGAAAGTAAGAAAAAAAAAAGAAGGTGGCTGCGGTTAATAGAAAGGCATTGACTTTGGAGTAAGAAGGTCTAAGCTGAAATTCTATCTCTGATGTTTGGTTAGATCACTGCATCCTTTGGTTTCATTTCCACATGCGTAACTTTAGAAGTATGGGCTAAATTCCTATAATTATTTTAATCTAAATACAAGATTTTGCATTTATTCTTATAATATTTCATCTTATTAAATTTGGTCAATCATTTCAGTCCATCAAGAACTTTTTGGATCTTGAAGTCTACCACTTTGGGAGTGTGTACTATTTAACAATTGGCTCTCTGGGTGGGAAAACATATCTATGACACACTTTAAGTTCAATTGGCATTATTAACATTTTTCTCCATCACTTTCTTATATCTAAGCAATCAACAAAACAATAGAGCAAGGGCTGATTTAGAGCCTTACTGCTTCCTGAAGTATAAATGCTCACACTGAAAATTTAAGAGTCAGCTCTTTTCCAAGCTAATATAAGTTTGTCTTTAAATTTCTTAGCATTAAGTCATGATTCATCCAAGTTATGATTTTAGAACACAAAATATGAGGTTAGAATATTAAAGGAATGGCACATAATAGTTAAGAGGAAGTAAAAATAATTTTTAAAAAGGAATAAAAAGAGGGAGGAATAAAAAATATGGAAATGTGTTTTGCATGATTTCATATGTGTAACTAATATACTGCTTGTCTTCTCAATGAATGGGAGAGGGGCAGGAGGTAAGGAGAGAGTATAGAACTCAAAATTTGGAAAAAATGAATGTTAAAAATAAGAGGAAGTGGTGATTGTTACCAATCAGTCCAATTTCAAATATGAGAAAGAATTCAAGCGAGATTTTCCTTTTCTAACAAGAATAAATCATACACATTGCACATCAGGATTTCAAAATATCTAACAAAATCTTTTATGATATCTTTGTATATAAGATGGAGATCTGTGGCCTGGAGTATAACCAAGATGGGTGCGTTTAGAACTAGTTGAATGGACACAGTCAAAGACTTAATGGATAAACTGTTAACAGGCAGGGAGAAATCATGTATTACAATAGGATTTTGCCCTTGGTCCCACACTGTTCAACATTTTTATCAATTGATAATATGGCATGCTTATAAAATCCACTGACAACACTAGGTGGGTAGGGACAGTTAGCACATTGGATATTAGATGATAGATCTCAAAAGATCTCACCAGGCTAAAATGATGGGATGAATCTAATTAAATGGCATTTAATAGTTATAGGTAAAATTCTTTTTTTTTTTAATAACCCTTACCTTCCATCTTAGAATCAATACTGTATATTGGTTCTAAGGCAGAAGAGCATTAAGGGCTAGACAATGGGGGTTAAGTGACTTGCCCAGGGTCATATAGCTGGGAAGTTGTCTGAGGCCAGATTTGAACCTAGGACCTCCTGTCCTTAGTTCTGGCTCTCAATCCACTTAGCCACCCAGCTGCTCCTTCATGGTAAAATTCTACACTTGATTTAAGATAATCATTGAACAAGTAAAGAGGACAGGTGGCTAGACAATAGTTCTTGTGGGATAAGATTTAGAGGGTTTTAGTGGACTGAAAATACTACATAAAACAACAGTGAGAAAAGGGAGCCAACTAAAATCCCCTTGTTGCTCCCACTCCACTTCCCCCCTTCGCCCCCCCCCATCTTGAGTTTGAGTTGTATAAACTGAATTTAAGAGTTCATAATGAGTGGGATGAGAGACCTCATGCCATCTTCCCTGGCCAGGGCACTACTCAAGTATTGACTTCAATTCTTGCCACTGTATTTTATACAAAGCATTAAGAAACTGAGGGTACATCCAGAGCTGACACTCACTGGAAGGTGAAGAGACTTGAAATCATTGACAGAAGATGTGCTGGAGGAACTGTAGGTACTTAGCTTAGTGAGAGGAGACTCAGGGGTCTCTACCGTTAAGGAACTGAAGGAATATCTCATAGAAAAAGGGTCTGACTTGCTTTGCTTGATCCCAAAAAGCAGGGCTAAGAGAAAAACTATATGAGTCATGTTTGGGTTCAATGAAAGGATGAAATTCCAAACAATTAAAATTGTTTAAAAGAATAGGCGATCTCAGGAGTCAATCATTTTTCTGTTACTGGGGGTGGGAAGGGAGGAAACCAGGGGTATAACCTTTGTTTAAGGACTGTGGAGGGAATTTGTTGAACTAGAGCAAGGTATCAAAATAAAATAGAAATGGATCCCTGGAAATGTCACATTTCAATTAGAGGTTAATGAAAACAAATGTAATCTCTCTCTCCCCTCATTTAAGTTTTTTTTTTCTTTAAACTCTTACCTTCTGCCTTAGAACTGATATTCAGTATCAGTTCCAAGGCAGGAAGAGTGGTAAGGCCTAGGTAACTGGGGTTAAGTAACTTGCCTAGGGTCACATAGGTAGGAAGTGTCTGAGACCACATCTGAACCCAGGACTTCCTGTCTCTAGGCCTGACTCTCTATCTACTGAATCACCTAGATTCCTCCCTCCCCTCCCCAATTCAAGTTTATAAACCCCCTGAAATCAATCTACACACCCCTTAGGGATCCATAAACCCAAGGTTAAGAATCTCTGTTTTAAATCCCAAGATACTATGAAATATTTCAAATATTTATTCTTAGTATCACTATGTATATGTCTATGTATCTCTCTCTCTCTCTCTCTCTCTCTCTCTCTCTCTCTCTCTGTCTCTCTCTCTCTCTCTCTGTCTCTCTCTCTCTCTCTCTCTGTCTCTCTCTCTCTCTCTCTCTGTCTCTTTCCCCCCTCACCCCCCTTTTCCCTCTCTCTTTTAGAATTTACCCTGATGAGCACCAAGCCTCATAACTATATATCTGGGATACATGAGTATCACAAGTCTGCTTGCCCCCTATGAATTTATTTTAAGATAATGTTTATTCCCATCAAAAGATAATAAGCCATTCTTAATGGTGCACTGAGTACTATCTAGGAGCAGGTGCAAAGGACCAGGTGACCAGGTATCATTATTTGTGGGCAGTTAGACTTCATCTGTCTTATTATGTATGAGTCTAAATAGCAAAATCTCCACTAAAATTCTCCTCTGATGCATCCCCCTAGTCCAGGGGTCCTGAGGTTCTCAAAGATTGTGCTAAGGATCTGTGTGCCCTGACAGGCTCTGTCAAAACAGAAAAGCTATGAAGTAAGGACCACCCTAGCTGAATGTGAAAAGCCTTCTTCCTTAACATAAGGCTAGCTACTCAAAGACAAAAAGGTCCCACTGGCCACCAAAATATTCACAGCAGCACTGTTGTAGTTACAAAAAATTAGAAACAAAGTAAATGCTTGACAGTTGGAAATGGCTAAACATATTATGGCAAATGAATGTATGGAATACTACTGCATTGTAAGAAACAACGATTATGATAAATACAGTTTACCAAACAAGTTCATTATATGAACTGATAGTAAAATAAGTAGAATCAAGAAAGTATACACAATGATTACAATCTTGCAAATGGAAAGAACAACCAAAAGACAACACAGGATGCCCTGAAATGATAAAGATAAGTTTGAAGCCAAAGAAGAAAGGGTGTAGAAACAGACCTAGCTGATATTCTGGTTACCTTTGTCAAACTTTTCTCTGTTATTTATTGTCCTAAAAGATAGCTCTCTATGGAGGAGCTAGAGAGTAAGATGGATAGAGAGCCACATCTGGAGTTGAAAGGACCATGGTTCAAACATGACTTCAGACACTTCCTAGTTGTGTGACCCTGGGAAAATCATTTGACCCCATTGCCTTGCTCTTGTCATTCAACTGTCTTAGAATTGATACTGACAGAAAGTAAGAGTTTTTCTTTCTTTTTTTTTTAAAGATGGCTTTCTGAAAGAGCAGGGGATAGGATATATGGTGAATGTAGGTGATATAAAAAGTAAAAGATAGCAATAAAAATGGGAAGAAAGAAAAAAGAAAAGCCCCCAGGTGAAGACAATTTTTTAGCCACAGAAATGCATGAAAACCACCTATGGGTATGGGGAGGATGGGCTCTGTCTCAGAGGACACAATAATAAAAGCATAGGCCTTTGAAGTATCAGCAAAAAGAGAATGAGAGCAAGTTCTTAGAGCAAGGGGAAAAAAACCCCAACAACATTTCAGCCTAAGAACTAATCACTCAAGCTTGGGAAAAGATGGAACCATTGCATCTCCTTTAGTTCTGCCCCACTAAAGCTTGAAGAGACTTCCTCCCTGTAAAATTATCTGGCAATACTCTTGCAATCCTGGTTCTAAATGACTCTGGTTGTGAGGCTTCTACCACTGACTGGGAGGTTTCATCACTTTTCTCAAGGGCATCACTATCTTGCACCAGTGGCCTATTTGCAGGCTGTACAACACCCATGTGAATTATTTTTACCGACATCAACCCTAAACACAATATGCAGAAACCTATCAGCAGTAAGGGAAGAAGATTAAGAGGACCCCAAATCCCCAAAAGAGTAATGCTGTGGGTCAACTATTTCCTTCCACTGCAGCTGAAGTCAGGGTATGTTCCCTGGAGTCAGCTAAAAAGCCAAGTCATTCCTGATTAGAGAAAGCTCTCACAATCCCTGCTCTCCCCCCAGCCCCCACACTCCTCCAAATTTATTAAGTTTTCTGGGCAGGGCACTATGCTAAGTGTTGGGGAGGCACTGAGTCTGGAGAAAAGATAATTCCTGGTCTCACAGAATTTATAAGCCAAGAAAAGAAGGAACAGATTGACATTCTGTTCTGTTCTGTTCTATCCTGGCCACTGGTAGGAAATCTCTTTCCCATTCTTATCTCTAAGGGCATTTCTTCTATCCCAGACTCTTTAACAGTCCCTAGGAACCCACTTTGTGACCAGGATCCAAGCAATGGATGCTTTAAATTTTCCCACCCCATGTATATACTCCCAAGCCCAGGGCATATATATGCTCAAAACTCTGAATTAGGAAGTGAACTGAGAAGCAAAGTAGGATAGTAAAAAGAACTCTTTTCCAGGAGACTTACCAAAGAGTTCAATGTAAACCTCTTGGAGCGTATGTACACTGCAGAACTGGTTCAATTCATGATGGATCTTGTTGAAGATGAGGGCCTTGTCATAGTCGGCGGTATAGTTCTTCACTATATCATAAACTGAAGGAAGGAAGGAAAGATGGATGAGTTGGACAGGGCAGGGATGTAGGAGACACATCTGCAGAGATCAGGAATGGTTCTTGCAGGCGAGGGTTGTGAGAATCACAAGAATCCCACACTCAGGAGAATCAGTTAGGTTTTCTGGAGATGACGAATATGGGGAGAACTCACCAGCATTTGATATCAGGAAGTTCACCACCTCAATTCTGTCGAAGTAAATCATCACGCCACCACTGTTGGAAGAAGAAGGGACAAAAGTGTCAGAGAGGAAGCTTGAGGATCTAGTAAATTTCTTGAGATTATGAACTAAGTGACTTGGCAGCAAAAGAGTAGGAAAAAAATCCAAAGAGTGGGAAGAATGCAAAGTTGACTTGTGACTTGCATGCACTAAAATGGTCATCTCTGGGCTCCCAAATAAAGTGTTCTTCCAAGTTAATAAGAAAAAAAATCTTAAATGGAAAACATACTGACACTGCCTAATAACAGCTCCCACAGATGGTATTCATATCTATAAGTGCTTGAAAGTTTGCAAAGTATATTCTCTTTGACCTTTCCATGAGGCAGTTAGTGCATTAACAACTGCATTTTACAGATCAGGAAACTGAGGCTCATGAGAAATGAATCAACATACTTGAGTTGGAGACAAGATTTAACCCTTATTTAGTCTTGTCTTTTAAGTCCAGTGTCTTTCACCCTACAAGATGCTGCCTCAACTTGTCTGAGACACCCTAGAGTAGTAGGAAAAAGGTGGTTGGTCAGTAAGGGAGACAACTGGAGGTCTGGTTCTGGATGAACAGCACCTTTTTCCTTAAACAACTAGCCTCCAACCCTCTCCAGAAAAAAGAAGAGAGCCCTAGAGGCCAAACAACTCCTGGGAAAGGGAGGGGTGATCATATCAGCAACTTCAGATATACACCCTGGGCCTATGGCACATAGGGGCATTTTAAAAAAGGATTCATTGTAAGACTTGCCATTGAGCTCAGTGGAAGAAGGCATGAGTGAGGCTGGGGGTATGGTGGGAGAAGCTGTACTATTCTAAATACTAAACAGAGTTAGAGGACAAATTTGTGGAGGAGTTAGCAAAGTATAAATAGGTATTTCTCTTTCCTGTGTTTTAGTCTTACATATAAAAATTGGAAGTCCCACAGGCACCTCACACTCAACATATCTAAAACAGATTAACTTTCTCTCCAAATTCACCCCTTCTTCCTATCCCCTAAACGTCCCTATTTTTATCAAGGGCACATTCCATTTATCCAAGTTTCCAACCTCAGTCTAATCTTCAATTCCTTACTCTCCCTTATTCTATATAGCTAATATATCATATTCCATCAACTGAAAATCATTATTTGTCTCTTTTAATATCTCAGCTAGACTGCTGAATGAGCCACTTCATTGGTCTTCTACTTTTCTCTACTCTTCCATACAGCTGTCAAAGTAATACTCTTTAAGCACTGATCTGGATACGTTAGGCCTTTACTCAATAAACTCCAATGGCTCCTTACTGCCTCTAAGAAAAAATATAAACTCCTGCTCAGCTTTTAAAGCCCTTTGTGAGTTGGCTCCCAACTTACCTTTCTAACCTTGTTATACTGAACTCTGAAGTCCAGCCAGACTGGCCTTCCAACTGTTCCTTCCATATGCCACTCTATCTGCCATCACTGTACCCTTTGTACTAGCTTCATCTCTTCTTCTTAGAATTCTCTATTTCTTTCAAAACTCAAATCAAATACCATACTCTAAGGGGCAGCTAAGTGGCTCAGTGGATTGAGAGCCAGGCCTAGAGGGGGAAGTTAAATCTGGCCTCAGACACTTCCTAGCTATGTGACTTATGGGCAAGTCACTTAACCTCCATTGCTTAGCCCTTACCATTCTTCTGCCTTGGAACTAAAATACAGTATTGATTCTAAGATGGAAAGGAAGGGCTTAAAAAAAAAAGGCTATAGTCTACATGAAGCATGTCTTGATCTTCTCCAGTCACTAGTGCCCTCACCTCAATATTATCTTGGATATCTATTTTGATATACATAAATATGTATCTATTTTGAATATCTATATGTATATTTCTCTCCCATTAGAAAGTAAGTTGCTTAGGGGTCAGGATTGTTTTCATTTCTGTCTTTGTACTGTTGGTGTCTAGTATAGGACCTGGCATATAATAAATATATTATATTTTATTTAATAAATGATTCAGACTGACTGACATAATTTCAAGGCTCATCAAAACAGCTTTTTCACATTGTGCTTGAGATGTATGTAGTTTAAGTATAATTATATCCATTTTCTAGATGAGGAAACTGAGGCTCAGAGACAGAGAGCAATAAACCCCAGACTACAAAAAATTAATAAACTGCCAAGCCCCAATTCAAGAGGATGGCTCTTACATTTCATCTATGTGCACTCCACAATTAGAATATAAGAATCTTGAGAGCAAGGAGGAATATACCTCTAGGCACTGTGGCAAAAGAGAAACTCTATATGGAGTCATGAATCCTGGAGATTGAGTCTCACTTCAGAAACATATTAGTTCTATGGCCCTGGGACAGTCTCTTTACCTTTTTGAAACTCAGTTTCCTCAACTATATAAAATGGGTCTCACAACATGGCTGACCTGAGAGGGTTGTTGTGAGGCTCAAATGTGATCATTCGTGTAAAAGTGCTTTAAAGCCTGAAAGATTGGTATAAATGTGAGCAATTATTATGTTTTTGTAGTTTTGCAGTGGCAGACACAGAGCTGGACATGCAACCAGCATTCTAAAAAAGGATTTGTTGACTTATCTATTGTTTATTGTGACAAGGAAATGAAGAGGTAGACGAACAGGCCAAAGTGCAGGGAGATAAGAGGAGGAAAGGAATCATGAAGGAACTAAAAAAAGACAAACCACTACCACTAAAAACCTGTTCTTTCACTTCTTGGGGCCCAAGGGTTTCACTCTTGGCTCCTCACCTCGTTCCACAAGGAACATTCTTCACTTCATCTGTCTGGAGTGTGGTCTGTAAAGAGAGAAAACAGAAAAGGTTTGAAAGGGGTGGGGAAGCAAGAACGCTGTCTTCTTTTTTGTCACCTCTAATGACTTGTTCTGGGACAATTCTTTGCACTCAAGTTCACCATCTGTAAATTAGCAGGGAGACTGGAGGGCCTGTCCCTATTTGACTGAGTACTTTCTGGGTCAATGATTGATATAAAGGAAGTTTGACCTCATAGGAAGAAAGCTACCCAATGAAAGAGTTGTCCTAAGGGACACATCCCTTTGCAATCAGAGGGGAAACTCTGAGAAGATCAGCATACCCCATAAACCCACTGATACCTGAGAAGAGGGTTTCTCCCTCTCAGTCGTCAGTAGTAAAGTAGGCACTAAAAACCCACCATTCTCTTAAGATTTTCATTCTCTTTATCTGAAGAATATTAAACTGGCAGTGAAGAGACCTAGGTCAAAGGCCAAACTCTGCTACTAATTCAGTGTGACTTTGGGCAAAATGCTCCCTCCCTCTAAGTTCCTCCTACAAAATGAGGCGGTTGAACTAATTTTGAAGGTCTTTTGTAGCTCAAACATTCTGTGACTTTGGGAGATACCCATGGAATGGGGAGTGTTCCTTCAAGGGAAGGCCATTCTGATTTAGTCCAGCCTCCTCATATAAGAGTGAGCAATCTAGTTCTCCTTTAGGACATGCTTCCCAGAGCTCCCCAATGCCTTCTTTTTCTTATCTGACCTTATCTCTAACTCCATTTTGTATCACATTAACTGCACTGTTCTAAGAGAAAAAACATACAGGGTATGCCTGGGAAAGCTGGTCTAGTCACTCAGTCCATGGAGCCTGGGGTACCTTGTGAGTTCAGGAGCATCTCTCTGAGGCTGAATTTTAATTAAGCCAAACTCATCTCATACTTTTTCCCACTGAGGTTTGGCTGGAGGTGAAGAGCAAATCCCTTTTTTACTTTCACTTCTCACTTTTTGTGTGGGTTTACTCTGTTGTGAAATAAATAAGAGCCTTCAGCTTGGGACATGCCATGGAAATGGTGGCCATGGAGATGTCTGCTAGTTTAAATAGAACAGGAAGAACATGTGAGCCAGGACAAGGAGCCCCAAGGAACAACTGTTGGTATCAGAGAAGACTGAGTGTATTTCTTGAATATCAAAGGCTTTGACTTAGTTTCACAAAGAGGTACTTTTCACACCCAATGAGAAAAAAAAAATAGTCCCCAATCCAGTCATTCAAATGTAAGCATCTTTACAGCATACAAGCCAAAGTACCTGCACGGACTTATACGATGTGATGAAAGGAAGCATGAGATGGAAACCAGGGCCACTGGTGGAGGTCAACAGAGCACCACCTCTGCAGGAAAAGAAGAGAGTTACAGCTCCTGTTGGGAGTCTGAGAGCTCAGAACAATCATAGACACTGAACATACAAACTCTCTTGAGTATCAAAAGCCTTTTGGGTAACTTTGCTTTCTCTGATCCTTCTCTTTCCCTACTCTCCCTTCAACTCAGTCCTTATGTATTAGGCAGCAGTGATATTCCTAATGACCAGCCTCCAGCTGATGAGTGAGTCAGGACTTTGTTAGGAATGAAGTGGGCACACAGGTTGCCTATAATGAGACAAAAATCTCTGGCTGGAGTTGAGGTAAGAGTAGAAGCTGGTTTTGCTTTGCCACAAGTGGTACTCAGTGGCTGGTGAGGAGATGACAATCCATTAAGAAGGCTGAAAGCAGAAATTCAGGTCAACATTTAATAATGTTAGGGCAGAGGGATGTGGCCAATCAAAAGCTTTGTAATATAACTGGGCTATTTCTTGGATAATAGATTTACTTTCTCCATTTTTGTGGTACATAAATGGATATTAAACTTAGTTTCTTTCCCCTAGTCTGATGCTAAGGGGAAGTGGCACAGGAGTATTTTGGGTAAAGGGAAGTCAGTCTAAACACTAAAAATCAGGTGTGGACCATTAATGAGGATGCCCATAAGTACTGCTCAATAAGTCCTTACTTGCTGATTGATGTCTCCTCCAATTCAGTTCAGAAAAGGAAGGCCACAGAAGGCTCAGCAACACAATCACATTTTACTCTTAAATCAAAATTTTATTCCAAGGATCTGGGCTTTTGTCAGAGGGGAATTCCCCTTCTCTGACACAACTTCCTCTGTGCCTTAGTGTAGAAGTTCTTTGCCTGGGATTTATGAACTTTGAAAAAAATTTTTTTTAACTATTTCAATATAATTGGTTTCTTATGTATTTTATTTTGTGCATTTAAAAATATGATTCTGAGAAAGGGTTCATAGGTGTTACAAGACTGGCAAAGGAGATTATGTCACAAAGAAGATTAAAAGCTGCCTTAGAAGACAATTCTTGTAAGTGGTTATTGTTAGAAACAAAAAAATGTCATTTGGCAGCAATCCTTTTGAGCCTCTGGGAAAATAGTGAAGCTGGTCCATAGACAACAAACATAGCATATCCTCAGGTCATACCTGAAGCCTCTTCAGCTTTGTAGGACCTTCCAGGTTTTGCAGTCAATGGGATAATCTTTGAGAACTCCTCACCATGATGAGGTAAATTTTTTGGATAACAGTACTAAAAGCACAGATAATTAGATGGCTTAATTATTCCAATAAGAACCTCCCAGAGAGTCTCCTCAATATGTATAAACAGAGGATATGACTTAAAAAACAACAACAACAACAACAACAAAAACCCTTGAGACTGGTATTAAATATCAGTTCCAAGGCAGAAGAGTGGTGAGGGTTAGGCAACTGTCAAGGGTCATACAGCTAGAAAGCATCTGAGGCCAAATTTGAACACAGAACTTCTGGGCCTAGCTCTCTATGTACTGAGCCCCAGAGGACCTAATTTTTTAGAAGGGCCTAAAAAGTCACTTTTGTTTTGATCAGACATGGTGGGAACACTGTCTTCTCTTGGAACTATTAAGGGAGGTAGTTGGCTTTTTCAGGGGCAACCTAGGAACCTATAAGGAAACCTTTTAGGCATAAGTGAATGGAAAACTGACATCTAGAACCCTTCTCAAACCCAGCATTCTCTTTACATTTTGATTCTGAACCAGCATAGATGGACAGAAAAGGGCTGGGTTCAAATAATCCTATGACACTGAGCAAATTTCTCTTGACCCTTAGCTATCGCATCTGCAAAATAGGGATGCCACTCCTTGATCTATCCACTCCACAGGGCAGTCATGAGGAAAGTACTCTGAACAATTATTGTGATTAACATTGTCATCAATAGTGTCACCTGAATGCAGCTCCATACAGTATCCCAAAAGTCTCAGCATAGTTTTAAGCTATTAAAGCTTAAATTCTTAAAGTTCAAAATTGCACAAAAGTTCTGGGATGCCATATATATATATATATATTTATATATATATATATATATATATAAATATAAATAGATCTAGCAGTACCTGTTACTATAGATCAGCAACCCTAACAGAATGTTCCTTCCCCCAGGAAAACAAACCCAACAAAACTAGAATTCAGCCCTGGTAGCAGGATAGCAAAGAACCATCAACAATCTCAAAAAGCTGGAAACTCTCTGCAGCCCTGCCCCATCTTCTTACCTGTAATACACCCCAATGTGCCCTTCTTCAATCTTATGCACGGCTGAGAAGAGGGCTGCACAGAAGAAACTAGTCGCCACAGCCACCACTGCCCCTACTTGCGCCATTGGGAAGTTCTTACTCTAGGGAAGGGGTGCAGGTAAACACGTGATGGTTAGGACCCAGGAGAAAAGCTACAACAGTATTTCACCAACGCACATACCTTGCATCATGCATGACTGCTTACACAGGTTTGTTCTTGTACCAATGTAAGTGGAACACAAAACTAAATTTGCAACTACTTTGACCTGATCGGAGGAAGGGTTGGGGGGAGAGCAGTATTGCAAATTCTAATAGAAAATAGCAAGGAAATACATACCATCAAAAATAAGGAGAAATATCAAGATTTAGAATTTGATAAATGCAAGGTATTTGGGAGAGATGCAATTTTGTATAATAAAGACAAACATCCCTTTAAGCAGATTCAAGGAGAAAGCATGCTCTTTGCAAGGGCTTGCTCTATTCTATATATGTCTTTTGGAGTCACCAGGGCAAATCCAGATTCTCTGAGCATGAGAAATCAAACAATTGCAGGACTGAAGTTTCTATTCTAGCCAAAACAGTAAGACCCCTAAGCTGTTCCACTGAGCTTTCAGCCTTACTGATTGGTTCTGGTGGGATCCAAACTTTCATTTCATCTATAGGTGTCATCTTGACTATAAAACCTCTCCAGAGTCTTTATGTATAGTAGATTGCCCCAATTCTGTAGTTCTTTACCCCGAGCCTTGGCTTGGATGGCCTCAAGTTATTTAAGGATCAGCAGATGAAAAACTCTTAAACATTTATATCTTCAAAAGCCCAGAAACTATTCCCTGATTCCCTAAAGCAGAGCAGGTTTCAGAGTCAGTCATAATCCAAGGAAGAGCCTAAAGTAGAATTCAGATTCATATTTCTCTGCTTGTGAACACTGGAGACACAGTAACACAGAATCTCAGGAGCTAAAAAGAGGCTATTAGTCCAATCCCTACCTGAGCAGGAATGTATCCTACCACAATAAGAAGTCATCATCCAGCCCCAGTCTGAAGGTTTATAGTGATTGAGAATTCTCCTTCCTGAAATTGCCAATCCCACTTTTGGCCAGATATAACTGTTAGGAAGTTGTTTTTGTTTTTAATTGAGCTGAAATCTGCTTTTTTTTAAAACTTCTACTCATGGGTCCTCATTCTGCCCTCTGGGATCAAGCAAAATATGTATAATCCCAATTCCTATTGATAGTCTTTTAAATACTAGAAAACAGTTGTCACATCTTTCCTAAATCTCTTCTCTGGCTAAACATCCTCAAGCTCTTCAACTAACTGATCTTCCTATGGCACAGTTTGAAGTGACATATATTTGTCAAGGGGGAGCAGGCCAGCTGCAAGTGCTGACTGACCAAATTATACAGGATGTCAAATGAACAGGAGACTGTGGCTATGTAATTCCAGCCAGAGCCACCCAATGCTAATTGCAGGCTATTTCAAAGGAAACTGTTATTTACTCTTTTCACATGCTAGGGTGATAGACAGTATATGCACAGCAGGGTTCCAGGGCAGGATTTTCTAGAGAGTTCCTCCTCCTCTCTCCTTTCCCCCATTATTCATTTGGCCCTTAATAGGGGAGGGCCCTGTCACTTGGGAAAATGACTAAATGCAAAGCACTGCTTTATACATGCTACTTGAATAATACTTTATAGCTGATTATATTCCCCCAGGGATATCTGTCCAGACAGGAAAGAAGGACTTGAAATTCTAGAGATTCTGGCCATGAACATCCAGCTGGGTTCAAACATGAGAAAACTTTAGAGCAGCGATTTATACATTTATTTTTTTGAAATAGCCTTTGAATAATAAGGGGCACCTTAAGCTCCTATGAGTTCTTAGCACCCAAAGAGATATACTGCAAAGACCATTTTCCACATGGATAGTGCTGTTTAAAAAAAAAGTTCTTTGTGTGAGGGTACACATACTATTGTGATGGCAGCCCCAGTTTGGATTTTCCAGGATAGTATAATTTGAAAGAGGCCCTGAAGAAGAAATATCTTTTGCCCAACTATAAGTAATGATTTTTAATTTGTAAAATATGGCCACTGTAATTATATTGGCAGGTGCTGAAGGAATATAGTTTGGAAATATTAAGTCAGGAGTTGGTTTGCTTCCTGCATTGGGCCCATATCAGCAAATTTTACTTTCTCATCCTTATACCAGAAAGTGTATAGGAGAGCAGACAAGAAATAGGGAGCAGGTATCTTCAAGAGCATTTGCTTAAACTTGCAAAAAAAGCCAAGACTGGGGTCTTTGAATTCATCAGCCCCTATAGGCAACTAAACTGGATCAGAAGTTGATGAAAGTGAAGTCAGAGTATCCCCATGGCTAAAGGTGGGGCTTCATCAAGTTCCACTCCAGGGACCAAGAGGCAGCTTGCCGAAGTGGAAAACATTTTGGATTTGGAGTCAGAAGATCCAGGTTTGAATGCTAACTCTTCAACTTAATATTAGATAGTATTTAAATAGTGCTTTATACCAGCTAGCATTTTTTGTTCCGTTTGTTGTTGTTTAGTCTTTTCAGTCATGTCCAACTCTTCTGTGACCTAATTTGGGGTTTTCTTGACAAAGATACTTGGAATAGTTTGCAATTTCCTTCTCCTGCTCATCTTACAGATGAGGAAACAGAGGCAAACGGGGTAAATTACTTGCTCAGAGTCACACAGCTAATATCTGGGGCTCCATTTGAACTTGGACCTTCCTGACACCAGGCGCTGGACTCTACAGTGCAACTTGGCTGCCCTCCAGCTATCATAAACATAGTGCTTTAAGGTTTGCAAAAAACTTTACATTACCTAGCATTTATATAGTGCTTTAACGTTTGAAAAACATTTTTACAGCTCATTTTATCCTTACAACAGCCCTGGGAAGTAAGTGCCATTATCCTCATTTTACAAGTGCGGCAACCAAGGCACACAGAAGTGTCCGAGTCACACAACTAGTGTCTGAAGTAGGGTCTGAACTCCGGTATTCCTGACTCCAAGAGCATGCCTCCACCTGATTTAATCCCTAAGTGACTGCCTCCGCCTCCAAGTCGTACTTCTCTTCCCTGGCCCTCGACTTCGTCATCTATAAAATGGGGAGAGGAAGGCGGTGACTTTGTACGATGTTACGACTAATCCCTTTATTTTCGCCGTTAGAACAGAGGCTCCGTTCCCCAGGTCGTTCAAGGCGACAGCCTGGACTCCGGCGAGGTACTTTTGCACTACGTCCCGGCAGAGAATGGCCCAAAGAATGTCTGGGGGCAGAAGGCGCCTTGGAGACCCGAGAGTCGGGAGACAGAGACCAGAAAGGGGCCCTGGGACACTGAGGGGAGTCAAGCGTGGAAAGGGCTTTAGGGGTCCTCAAGCCAATCCCTCCCCCTCCTTTTACAGTTGAGGAAACTGAGGCCCAGAGACTTGCAGGAGGCGACAGAGGAGTCGGAAGGGGGCGGTGGGCTTGCAGACCCCTGTCCCAGAGGATAGGAATCCGAGTTGGGGGAGTCAGGAGAGGCCCTGGGAGAGGAGTAAGAGGGGAGAGAGTTAGGGGCAGTGGGATAGGGTGGCATCTAAAGCTGTCCCTTTAGCGCTCAGTACCTGTCCGAGCTCCCTCCCCGGGCAGCCGCTGCCACTCCGCTCAGCACAGCACGTTTCCTCCTTCCGGGTCCGTCGCCGACCGGAGACGTCATCAGGAGGCGCGGGGGGCAGAATTCCTGTGTCTCCCTCTCTCCCAGAGCCTTCCCTGCCCCGCCCCCACCCGGCTTCTGCAACTGGCAGCAGTCACCCGCCCCGATTAGCCACGAGGGGGCGCGATCCCCTCGGTCCCATCCGTCCCCCTCGAGGAGCGGAGCTGGGGCTGGAGGGGAGGGAGGAGACAGAGAGCCTTGGGGAATGAATGAATGAAAGGACGGAATTTTATTGGGGAGGGTGGACAGGGAAAAAAATTATCCTGGGAAGTTGTTGAAGATGGGAGAGAAGAAGGAGGGTATTACCCTTGACCTGTTGCCCTAGCCCAACTCTCCCCATTTCACAGACGTGGAAACTGAGGTCCAGGCTATTTCTCAAATAGAAATCATCAGGTCCTTACATTTCACAGATAGAAAAGCAGAGGACCTTGGACAGGAAATAGGAAAGAATGGGAAATATTATGTGAATTGGATTGGAGAGGCAGCCTTACCCCAACATGCTGGGTTCACAGGACCATAGGATTTAGAACGGGGAGGGATATTAGAAATCATCTAATGTGCAGTGGATAGAGTGCCAGGCCCCTTGTTCTGAGTTCAAATCCAGCCTGAGAAACTTACCAGCTGTGTGACCCTGGGAGAGTCACTTTACCCTGTTTGCCTCCGTTTCCTCATCTGTAAGATGAGCTGGAGAAGAAAATGACAGACCCCTCCAGTATCTTTGCCAAGAAAACCCTAAATGGGGTAATGAAAAGTTGAACAGGTCTGAAATGACAACAAGCTTATGCCAAGCACTGCATTCAAATTTCACAACAACTTTCAGAGATAGATGCTACTATTATCCCCATTTACAGCTGAAGAAACCATGGCAGAAAGAGTCTAAGTAACTTGCCCAGGGTCATATCTGAGGCAGAATTGGAATTCAGGTCTGACTCCAGTCTTAGGCCTCTATCCACAGTACCACCTAAGTGCCTCTGCTTACCACCAGTACAACTTTGTAAATCATTTCACTTCCCTGGGCCTCAGATTCCTAATCAATTTTTTAAAAAGAGTTTGGGCTAGATGATCTCTGAGGACCTTTTTCCAACTCAAACTGGCCAGGGGGCTCAGGCCAAATCATCTTAACCTCTCAGGACCCTAGTCAGTTTTTGAAACCCATCAATTCCAGAGTAATTGCTCATCTGCATGGGAAGGAGTTATCACCCTGGGAGGTCCCTTCATTGATGAAAACACTTGTCCAAGAGACAAAGAGGATAATAATTCTTGTTCTATCAGCCTTACCAAAATGATTTGAGGAAAGAACTTGGTAAACTTTCAAGTGCTGTAGAAATGGGTGTTATTTCCCTGAGAACACCAAATATGGTGAGGGGAAGGGACTTTTTTTTTTTAAGGAGATGGAGAAATGGAACCTAACAGAGAGTGCACATGGTCTTGGGATCAGTAGACATGGGTTTGATTCCTGACTTAGCCACTTAACAACTTTGTGTTGAAGTGGAAACCACTTGACTTTTCTGAGACTATTTTCTCATTTGTACAATGAGGGTTCCTCCCCAAGACCCCTACCTCCACCTGCAACATTCTTCCATCTAAAGAGGAAGAGAAAGAAGCACTGCCAAAGGAGAAGAGACTGGAGTTTGCTCCTTGAAAATCTTCTGGGGTTTTAGACTGTGGGCAAGTTTGCCAGTAGGACAATGGAAGAAACGTTCTACTATTATTATCATCTCCATTTAATCATGAAGAAACTGAGGCAAAATGAGGTTATGTGACTTGCCCAGGGTCACACAGCTAGTGTCAGAGATGGATTTCAAGTATAGGTTTTTCCTTCCTGTCCTGCTATTCTTAACTAGTGGTTATCTAGCCTCCATTTGAAGATCTCTTATGATGGTCTTCAAGGTACCTTATTGTACTGCTGGGCAGCTCTGTTTATTAAGAAGGGCTGTTTTGTATGTAGAGCTGAAATCTATATCACTGCAATCATCTCCAGCCATCTGTTATCTTCAATCTGGTCATCACCTCCACCCTCTCCCTTCCTGCTGGAAAACTGGGCTCTACCCCTGAAGCCTCCCTTGACCTTTGGCTTTATTTTGCTCAATTCTAAGTTTCTATAGCACTCCCAGACCCCTCTAGCCATGCCATCACAAGCATATTCCTCTCTCTGTACTCTTTCCTTTTCAGGATCTCCTTTCATTCCCCATCAGAATATAAGACTCCAGAGGGCAAAGACAGTTTAGCATGCTTTTTATTTGTACCTCCATTGTTTAGCATTGTTCCTGATACAAAGAAAGCACTTTATAAATGTTCCATTTATTTTTTAAGTCCTTACCTTCCATCTTAAAATCAATATTGTGTTTTGGTTCCAAGGCAAAAGAGCAGTAAGGGTCATGCATTTAGTGTTTATAAATGTAGCTATGCCTAGGTATCGCTATCCATCTATCTACCCATTATTCCTAGTTCTTTCCCCTGCAGCCTAGCAAAACAAATTTAATCTTTCTTCCACATGATGGCTCTATAGATATGTTTCCCCTAAACCTTCTCTAGGTTTGGTATCCCCAGTTTCTTGAACATACATACAATACATCTTCTATTCCCTTCTCTATTCAGCTCTGCCTCCCATGCCTCTCAGTGTCCTTCCTACAACAGGGCATCCAAAGCTCAAGCACAAGTACTCCTGATGTGGTCTGATGAGGGCAGGGTACTATCACTTCTCCCATCCTCAGTTACAGTCAATGGCTGTAAGTGGGAAGATGGATCTAATTAAAGTCTTATTTAAGTCTCTGGCTTCATAAATATTTTGTTATGGTCAAGATTCAGAATTGGAGAGGAGAAGAAAAATGGAAATAAATTACCATGTCTGTGGATGCTAAAGAGAGATTACCTAGGAAGATGAGGAGTAAGCCTAGGTCAGAGCCATATGGGAAACACCCCTTATCCTGGTGGAAGAAATCAAGGCAGATGACCCAGAAGAAGAGACTGAGAGGTGGCTCAGTGGATAGAGCACCAGACTTGGAGTCTGGAGGACCTGGGTTCAAATTTGACATTTCCCAGCTATGGGCTTAACCCTTTTTGCCTGGCTCTTACCCTTCTGTCTTAGAATTGTTACTGAGACAGAAAGTGTTTAAAAAAACATGCACACACACAGAGAACTAGCAGTTCTACAAAAGCCAAGAGAAAAGGGAACATTCAGAAAGAGTAGAGTGTCCCACAGAGTCCAAGAAGTGAAGAGAGGTAAGATGGATGGAGGCTGATAAAAGGGCACTGGCATTAGCAATGAGGAGATCATTGATAACCTTGGAGAGAACAGTTTTAGAGAAAGCATTTTCAGGATCATTTGTTTAGGAAATTGAGAATGGTGGCTGTGGTATCCCTTCTTACTCCACTCCAGGGAGATGAGTGACCTCTCCATTTAGCAAGGTTCAGAGTCTCCGGACCTGAGCTCCAATTTTAACTTTATGCTTCCTGACTGGATATAAGGATATCCAGGTATGCAGGCCACTTGATGGAGGGAGGGAGGTCAGTTTCCCATCTGTAAAAACAGGGAGTTAGATTGGGGTGACCCTGAGGTCCCTTCCCACTTTGAATCTGTGAATGAGATCCTATAATCCTTAGAGGGAATGTTACATCATAAAATGGCCAAATCAGATTCCAGAATAGGCTTTCAAAGCCACCCTAGTTAGTTCTTACTCACTGGTCGTTGGGTCTGTAGAAATAAAGTTGTCAGAAACTTCAGAAAGAGAAGACTTTTTTATTTTATTTTATTATTTCATCCCCTGCTGGGGCGAGGTGATTTCCTTTCCACTTAATGGAAAGATGTGTAGTATGGTGTAATACAAAGAACATTGGGCTGAAAGTCAGGGAAATTGGGTTCCAGAGGAAGTTCTGACATTAATTAGCTGTGTGGCCTGAGGCAAACCACTCACTCTCCCTCCACCTCAGTTTCCTTGTCTGCAAAGAGAAGGAATTGGACTAGATGACTTTTACACTTGCACTATCCTTGATAGGAAAAGTTTCGGGACCATGAACTCATCCTAATGGAATCGCTCACCAAGAAGAGAGTCACTTCTTCTGGGGAGGGACAGATTGAGGGGAGGGTTTCTGTTGTAAATCCCACCATGGAGGCCTTTCATGTCACTTAAAAAAAAAAATCAGGCCCCAAGCAGCCTTAATGTTTGTCAGGCCACATTTTACTGTTCCTAAATAAGTGTGCAGGGTGTGGGAGATGAAATATGGCAGGTATTTGATTTAAAAAGCCAGCACAGATTTAATGTCCTGATAAAATGTATTAAATCTTTTAAGGTTTTAATGAATCTAGTATGTGTTTCATAAATCAAGGAACTCTGCGAAGCTGACTCCCAGTTTAATAAGAGTAAACTAGGAAATTGCTCTGAGCAGAAGCAAAATACATTTATATCACATTGAAAAGTAATAGATTTTTAAGCAGTGGGGTCTTTCTGGGCTTTCTGAGTGCTTTGCTTATTACGCAGCCCCGGCTGCTTCAAATATTAAACCACAGGCAAACACATGCTTAACTGTATAAAGATGTGAAACGGTACAAAAGTAAATATTATTTGTAAGAGCCGGGAAAACAAAGCCAGTACTTCGCCAGTCTCCAACCTGAGCCTGGCTGCATTTCTGAACTCTTCGGGACTGAATTTAACAGCGCTGAAGGGGGAGGGATTTGATTTTTTTTTTTTTAAGAAAAAGATGATGATGATAATGAATTAATTAACCATTATTATTCCCTCTCTGCCCCAAACTCTTTCCCTTCCCCCTCATTCTGAAGGACTCCCTTCACCCCCTCTCACCCCTTCACTGTCTGATCGAAGCGGTGAGTGTATAAAAATCCTTTTCGACTTTTATTGGCCGCCTTTGGAATGGGCTCGTTAGGGCTGCGCTGCTTGCCTGTAGTCAGTCAGACTGGCCAGAAGGGGAGTCCAGGAGCCTTTCCTTGCTTCTAAATCCAAGGAGAAGGGGCTTCCCTTGGGTCTCGCTCCTCTCTTCGCAGTTTTTGAATCCGCCTCCCAAGTCACTTCTCTCTCCTACCCTGCCTGGCTTCCCTGGTCAGGCTCCCCAGCTCCCGGCGGGGGCGAGGTGGCCGGGGGCACGGAGACCTTTGCTCCTGGGCCTTTGTTCTCAGGTGCCACCGCGGCCCGCGTGGCCGAGGAGGTGGCCTTGGGTCGTCTGTGAGGGGGTGGGAGTGGGGTGAGGGGCTCCGGCATTCTTGCGCACAAAAGCTGGCAGGGCTCGTGAGCTCTGCAGGGGAGGGAGCGGGGGCCCATAAAGCTCACTGTGGAGAAGCCTGTCCAACCTCATTAGCTGTCACGGGCAACAATACTGATCTGGCAATAAAGGCGATTCCAAACCTGTTGGTCATTAATCACCCGCCTGACAGTTTCGAATGGCGCTGGAAAAACCTCATCCCTTTCCGCCACCCCCGCCCCTCCTCCTGCCCAGGCGCTAACGTTTAGAGTTACCTCCGTGTGTGCGCGGTCGTGTGGGTTTCGGAGCTGTTGTGCGGTTCCCCTGGGCCCTCCCATCCCCCATGGGCCTGAGAGGGATGGGGGCGGGGGTGGGTGGGAGTGGCGTGCCCGGCCTGGCACTCAATAGGGGGACTTTGGAAGCGCGGGAGCTGGGCTCGGCCATGGGAACAGCAGCCTCCTTGTGGTATCGATCCGGCCACTTTGAGGGTGAGAGGTCTGGTCCAGATCGGGAGCTCCTTGGGAGCCAGACGCTTGTCATTTTTATCTCCCTCCCTCCCCCCCCCCCCCCCCCCAGTAACTTGATACATAATAAACTCCGAATCCCTTTCCTGGGCCTCAGTTTCCTCCTCTGTAAAAAGAGGATCATGAACTAGAAGATCTCAAAGGGCCTTCCC
This sequence comes from Monodelphis domestica, assembly GCF_027887165.1. Lineage (NCBI taxonomy): Eukaryota > Metazoa > Chordata > Mammalia > Didelphimorphia > Didelphidae > Monodelphis > Monodelphis domestica. The sequence continues at coordinate 581,539,374 of NC_077227.1, read as the reverse complement.
AGCTTTCAGTCGTATGATTCTAATAAATATTTATTGAACTGAAGAGCTAGATAACTTAGGGTAACTTTCCCCCCTTAGGTATATTGTTTGGATCCCAGTTAGTCTGATTCCCATTCTACCCCTTCCTTTTCTCAAGATCTCTCTGCTGTAGGGCTACCTTGGGCCAGTGTCCAGAGAACTGCGTTTGAAGTCAGAAAATAACTGGGTTCATGCAGTGACTTCTATTTGCTACCTATGTGACAATAGCCAAGTGAGGAATTTATTCTCTTTTGGCCTCAATGTCCTTATCTGTAAAATGAGAAAAGTTGGATAAAATAATCTCAAAGTTCCTTTCCAAAATTATCTTCTACCCTTCTTTCCCCACCCCCATCCCCCACCCCCCAATTTGCCTCCCCCCTCACCCCCCAAGCAGAAAGGGATTCAAAGAATGACCTCAAACTTCAACTCTTGTAGATTCCTTTACTGCCCCGGCAGAACCAAGAAGCAGGCGGTTTATTTTCAGAGCTCCCTTCCTTTCCTTTCTACACTTCTTTCTTTTTCTCCTCTTTAGTCATCGATTACCTTTTCCTGCTTTTTGGAAAGAGAAACTCCTCTATTAGAACTACTCAAGAGAAAGGTTGGATTATCAATCATTTACCTGAGAGTATGAATTTAAATCAAAGAATGACATCCCCTAAGGAAACCTCAATGATAGAATTTCAGGATCTGTAAATGAGGTGAGGAGGTGATTTTGGGTGGTTGAGACGGGAAGGAGTTCTTTTCCAGATATTCCCTGAAACCATGCTATCAATCCACAGGGAAGGCAATCCAGGGTATAAAAACAATCACAATTATTGAGTTGGATCCCATTTTAGAATGAGGTGCTTCCTTCTTAGTTACCTATCATTATCACCCCTGTTTAAAGATGAAAACGTGTAGGTTCAGAGAGATTGTCGCTTAATCAGAGTTACATGACTCCATGTGTCAGGAGGGTAGACATAGGACTAATAATAGTAATTTTTATTTATATAACACACAAAGGCTAATGCAACAACCTAATAAGAGAGGGAATATACCACTCTTCTGATCTTACAGAGGAGGGAACTGGCGAGGAGGTTGTGACTTGCCCAAGATACATAACTTTTATGTATCTGAGCTAGTATTTGAACTCGTCTCCCTAGACAGTCAGTCCAGTTCCCTTTCCACAAAGGCCGTTTGGTTTTGTTTTGGGTATTCTTTTTTGCCTGGACCTGTTTTTTGGTTAAAGTATCCACAGTCTTAGCCGACATCAGCTTCAGGTCCTCTCTTTCTTAGTACCTCCTTGGGGCACTCTGATTAACTTTCTCTTCTCTATTATTGTTGATCATGTCTTGCATACAGATACGAAGGGTTTCATCACGCAGGATCATTGTAGTGATAGCCTGTGACCTGGTTAGTTGGGGTTTATCTCTCTTTTATAGTTAAGAGCCCAGGGAAGGGAGGTAGATCAAACTGGGATGAGAATTCATAGCCTCTTGCATTTTCATGGAGTTTCTTAATTTTCTAATACCTCCTAGAAATAAAGGATCTACTTTTATCCCATTTTGTAGGAGATGAAGGGAGGAAGGGCAGGGGAAACTC